>NW_026705920.1:0-257138 GCF_029867415.1 Vicia villosa
TACTCAACGTCAAGTCCTAGAACGAGACGAAGAGGAACACATTGAACAGAATGTCCCAAGGGTAGTACAACGAAACCAAGATGCATATCAAATCTTAAGAAATGTCCAGCAAAATGCGTATATGGGTCAAAATAATATTTCAAACGT
This sequence comes from Vicia villosa, assembly GCF_029867415.1. Taxonomy (NCBI): domain Eukaryota; kingdom Viridiplantae; phylum Streptophyta; class Magnoliopsida; order Fabales; family Fabaceae; genus Vicia; species Vicia villosa. The sequence goes on from NW_026705920.1 coordinate 148, forward strand.
GGTGGAACAAATCTTGGTTCAGAATGGTATAAATGTAGGACTTCATAGGCCTAATTTTGTGTCTCCTTTATCGGAGTATGTTAGGCAAACTGAATTTCCTAGAGGCTGGAAAGTTCCAAAGTTTACTAAGTTCGTTGGGGAATCTGGCGAATTGACAGTTGAACATGTTGTCAGATTTCAGACAGAGGCTGGCGACCTTGCCAATAATGAGAATTTGAAAGTTAAGTATTTTCCAAGTTCTCTAACAAAAAATGCTTTCACTTGGTTTACAACCTTACCGCCACAATCAGTGTTTTCGTGGAACCAATTAGAGAGATTATTTCATGAACAATTTTATATGGGACAATAAAAAATTAGTTTGAAAGAGTTGGCAGGCGTAAGGCGAAAGGTGGCTGAGTCGATAGATGACTACCTGAACCGTTTTAGATTATTAAAAGCGAGGTGTTTTACACAAGTTCCAGAACATAAGTTAGTCGAAATGGCTGCTAGGGGTTTAGATTACTCTATTAGAAAGAAATTAGACACCCAATATTTGAGGGATATGGCACAGTTGGCTGATAGAGTATCTGGAGGAAACATGCATTCTATTATAACCTCTTAGCAACTCATGTGTCATTATGATATTGTCATGTATGGTCTTTCCTGGAATGAAAGCAATTTGGCTATCATGAACAATAGTAGCTATCACTCTACTTAGCCTAGAAGTCAGAATCTTGGAGATAATCTTGTAAATTGTGGAACTACATGCAATAGGTCTCATCTCCTTCATGGTGTTGGCATTCTTTGTTTTAGGGATTAATGTAACTAATGCATAATTGGTTGCTGCATACAGCCTATTGTTAGTGAAAAAATCTTGAACAGCTGCAACCACATCCCTCTTCACAATATTCCAGGCAGATTTAAAAAACTTGGCATTGAAGTCATCAGTTCCAGGAGCTTTATTATCCTCTATCCCTTTGATTGCATCCCCTATCTCTTTCTCAGTAACCTCTTGGATCAAAGTAAGCTGCTGATTTCTATTCAATTGGGCTCCCTCCTCAAAAAAGTGATGTCTACATGTCTACTGCGAGTCATATCTCTGCCAACTAGTTACTCATAGAAATTAAGAATTTCCTTCTCCAAATCAGCAAATTCCTTAAGCATGTTGCCATGTTGATCCATTAAGCTAACAATGGTGGTTTGCCTATTCTTTGCATTTAAGTTAGCAAAAAAATAAGCATTGTTTCCATCCCCCAATTGGTTCCAATCCATTTTAGATTTCTGTTGTAAGATCTTCTCCTCCATTTCAGTCTGCTTAAATACTTCATCAGTCCAGTATTTTACCTCTCTACAATAATCAGCATTCATCATATCTGTAAGTAGGAGTCTTTGGGCCTTGGCCAGATTCTCTCTATGTTCTTGTATCTGCTTTACTCCATCAGTGATTTGTTTGTTAAGTCCTTGCATTGCAGTTTAGAGCTTGAGAAGTTTCCTCCAAAGCCTGAACATAGGTCTACCATCCATATCTTACTGCTAGTTATTTTTAAGAGTGTCCATGTATTCAGGTTTTTCAATCACACAGTTCAAAAATTGAAACCTCTTCCTTTGTCTAGAAAACACCCTATCTCTGTCCAGAGTTACTTTCAGAGGTGAATGATCAGAGATATGAGGATTTAGAACCTCAATCACACTCTCAGGGAACTTGGTAAACCACATATTATTATACAAAGCCCTGTCAATTCTAGAATAAATCATACCTTGGATATGCTTGATGGACCAAGTAAAGTAAGACCCCTTTGTTTCATGCTCAAACACACCATTAACCTCCATCAAGTTTTCCAAATCTCTGTACTCACTTTCCTGAACTTCATTTCCACCCATCCTATCCTCAGTTTTCAGCACATTATTAAAATCACCTATAATAATCCAAGGTTTATTAATCATGTCTCCCAAGATTTGCAAATCATCCCAAAGCTTCTTCTTATGGGTTAGCTGATTATGAGCATAGATGGCAGTCAGATAGTGAGAAAATTCTCCATTACCCTGATAAACCTCACTGTGCAAGTACTGATCAGAAGTCCCAATAATCTTTATGTCATATACTCTATGATCCCAACCTAACCATATCCTACCATTATCATGCTGATCATAGTTATCCAAAAAAATCCAGTCTAAACCTAGGATTTTCTTGATACAATCCCTATTATTTATTTTTACTCTAGTTTTAAGGAGAGCTACACAACTAACCTGATTATTTCTGAGGTGGGCTCCAACCTCTCTGCATCTAGCTTTTTTATTGAGCCCTCTAACATTCCAGCAAATCATCATGGGACAGGAAATGAATTGGAACTCTCCCCTGTGTGAGAATGTCAAATCCATTAGTGCAGTCTACTTGTAATGTGCTTGGTTCTTTGCCCTTGTTTCTACTTGCAGTTTTTGCTTTGATCCAAAGGTCCTCCTCCTCTACTCCTTTGCCCTCATCTTCTTGCTGGCCTCCTGGTTTGGTGATGATAGTTGCATCATTGGAGGTTGTTTGCTGTTTCTTCACATATACTTGCGTTGCCTTCTCAGTCTTTTGTTTACATCTATGCCCCACTTTATTGCACAGAGTACAAAAAGATGGCTTCCATTCGTATTCAACTTGCTGATTCATTTTCTCTCCTGCAGGGTCCCTAATAGTTATCTGGCTCTTAAGTTCTTTTGTTACATCCACTTCAATAAGGACACGAGCATATGACACTCTGAGTTTCTTCGTTGTGCATTCATCAGTCAACATTGGCTTTCTAATATCATTTGCAATTTTCCCTATGCTCCTCTCCCCCTAATATACCAATGGCAATTGTGGGAACATCACCCAAATTGGTAACACTCTGAGTATATCGTCTTGCAGAGTGAATTTAGGGTTCTATTCATGTAGCAAAATAGGTTTCTTGTAGATTGTGTATGGTCCTCTCATTAGCACCCTTGCCTTGTCCTCACCATTCTTGAATCTTATAAGAAAGTATCCTTCTTTGTTGTAGTACAGATCGGGCAAAGTCACAAAATTCCAGGTACTGAGCATAAACTTCTTGACTGCATTCATTGATAGGTCTTCCTCTATTGCATACATGATAAGTGCATTCTTCAAGAAGTTTTTTTTTTCCGAAATCACATCCTGCTCCTCAATGTTCACTTTAATCTCTCCGTTAACAATCATGGGTGCAATCTATTCAATCATACAACCATTCGATGCTAAGCGATTCCCTTTGATAACATCCACCAAAGGTTTTGGCGAATCTACCTCCCCAGTACCTTCTTTGATGCTATTTTCTTCCACAATCGGTTCCAACACCGGAATTGTTGTGTCTCCTTCTTCACTACCATTACTTATGTTGCTTGTATTACTTGGTCCCCTAGTTGAGTTTGGTGTTGCGAGAAAACCATGACACTCGCCAGAGGGGTCATTGCCGCCTTCTTCTTTGGTCGGCCTCTCCCCATCCTCTAGACTCCAGCTAGCGTTCAACTCAAAAAACACCCCGTATTGGTCCCTAACCCAAAAGCTAGGAGTTTAAACCATCTATGAAGAGTTTCAGAGCCAAATCCCAGCCGAGAAATCCCTAAAACCGTTGTAGTTGTATCGCCGGAATCAAGCTCTACACCGTTGGATATCGCTAACCCTAGCAGAACCAAATCCAATTAGAACTTATCCTTTTACAATTTTAATACAACATTAATGATATTTTTTTAATATATCCTCTACTATTTGCATACTCTATTTTTCTAAATTTTTTAATTTCAACGTTTGTATGTAATGAACGAAAGACAATATTATAAAGTCCAATATAATTTATCTTTCTTGTGTATCAATAAATGTGTTTCTTAAAGAAATGTTTTTAAAATATCTTTATAATTTAATGAATATAACTCGTATTGTGCAAATCAAGAAATCAAGAGTTTGAAGGAGTTGAATATTAAATTTGCTTAGTAATTTTTTCAAATGAAATGAATCATTTATGTTTTATCTTTAATTCGTTAGGGAGAACAATTTTTGGTTTGAAATATTATAATATTTAATTTAATATATGTATAAATTAATTAATAAGAAAATATATATTTATAATTTTTAAAATGATTAAATTAACGGGAATATGTGATAAGATGAAATTATTAAACTGACTAAAAAATCTCATATCAACTAGTTATCATTGTCACACATATGAAGACTTTGTTACTTAAAAAAAATATTATTATTTTGTTCTTAATAACATGTTTTAAAATAATTAATTTTTTTCTGAGAGCAACATTTCTAATAAAAGTATTTGGTTCTTGAACAACTAAACTTGTAATGGTTATTAATTGCATTTTAAAGTTTATAAAGATTTTAATATTAAATGATTGATTTAAAAAATAATTTTTATAAAAATGGTAATAATAAATACTAAGTATGTTGTAAAAAAACACTTACTAAATACAAATATTTTAATTTAACGCATTAATAAATAAATAAAAGAAAAAACACATTCCAATGGATAATTCAAAGCTAATGAAGATAAAATTCATGTCTTTGATGCTAGAGTTGGCACCAATTCAAAGCTAAAAGTGTTATTACATAAGTGTCTCTCACTTAGTAACGTTTCTTAAAGAATATATTTTAAAATTGATGCATCATTTTCAATCTTCTTAATTTTGCGATCATTAGAGTCCTCTCAAATAATCTATATAATCATATCGCCAAGTAGTTTCAATTGATCCTTAGCATTTTTAATGAGTTCATATCGCCAATTAGTTTCAATTGATCCTTAGCATTTTTAATGAGTTCTTCAACTTGGCCACAACCAAGACGATTCTCAATTTTCTTTAAATCTTGTTCTTCTTGACAAACCATAAGTTATTGATTTGTAATTCTTTCAACAGCTTTACGAAACTTATATTCTTTTGGAATCTTTTGGATCTCCTGAAGTATCTTACAATAAACTCCTATTAACATCTCCCTTGCATTTGGAACAACATATAGTTCAACAATCTTTGTTGTTTGCTTTGTACTCCTGATCAATGGCTGCAACATCTTTGACGGTTTTGTGTTTTTCTCTCTTCCATGATCCTTTTCTCTTTCAACCAAATCTGAAGGGTAAAAAATAGGTAAACTATTATTTTTCAAATCAAGAAAGGTAGTAAAAGTAAATACTTTAAAAATTGATTTGGATTATATACCTTGAGGTAGAGCTGAATGTGATTCTTTTTCTAGTTGAAATATTAATACTTTGAAAGTAAGAGTTTTACTTTCGATCAACTCAAAAACACACATCACCATTTTTCAACTTATTGTCCGCTGCAAATTTCATCCACCCAACATTGATTTTTCCCAAATAAAATTTTGCATCCCAAGTTCTTTCATTCATAAGTTGAAGAAGAATATCATTATTTCCTTTCTTCATATAATTTTTTGTAAAGTTTGCTAAAACATACTGTATTTTTTACATATTATAAAATCAAATTGTAGAATAAATAATTGATTTAAAAATAAAAAATAATTATCTATTATAAAGTTCAATTTAAAATTTAGTATATAAAGATATATATATATATATATATATATATATATATATATATATATATATATATATATATATATATATATATATATATATATATATATATATATATATATATATATATATATATATATATCAAAAAATGAGTATAAATACATGAAGATTTCATAACAACAATGAAATAGGGCTTTTTGGATTTAAAGTTTCTTGCTCTATTTAATGCTTCATTAATTTTTGAAGTCTCCTTCTCCTTCTGCTGTTCTACTTTTCTACATTTAGTGTTACCATCTATGTTCTCTAAGAAAATAAAAAAGATAGTCTTTTCTACATTTGTATGAAATAATTAAAAAGATAGAGAGTAATATGTGATTATGAAATATACCATAGAAATATACTCCATCACCTTCACGCGTATCATCTAAAAAATAACAACATAAAAATATATGAACAATAGATCTCAAAATTTAATTAGATAAATGTTATGATAGTCAAAGAATAAATCAAATCACAAACTATAGCACTAATTTGAAAATTAGATTTAGATGAGTTTTGAAACTTAGTACTTGTTCCAACACCGTCATTTGTGTAACTTCTCAATTTCTTATTTGGTTGAGGACATGAAATTGATGGTTTTGATCTAATTTTCTTTTTGCATGAATGCGACTTATCCAAAATTTCAACCGAATCGTCATCACTGATTTGGACGATGTTGTTTTGTTCATATTGATTGTCATGATAAGGATATTCAATTTCAAGGGTATTCTTGCCAAATATATACACCATAAAATAAGAGTTTTCCTCAAATTGAAACAATATCATGTTCCCGTGATCTAATGAATAGTAGGTTGCAAATTCCTCCCAACCATTTTGAAACCAAAAATCTCCATCAACTTTAGTGATATGTATTTCCCACTTCTTGTTATCCGGAGTCTTGAAAAATATAGAATTTGGGATATCACTACTATGTTTTGTAGTGAAACCCTTTGAAAGCCTCTACAAAAGTACAACAAATAGAATTATGAATTTTAACATTCCTATTATAATAAATTTCATAAGCATTTAAATCATAAATTCATGTCACTCTTAATAAGTTCTAATATATGACACAGTCTTAAATCTAAGAATATTTTTATGGAATTCGTTAGGAACTATATTTCTCTTCTTTGTTATCAAATTTTTGTATCTTTACAATTTCTCTTATTTATATACATTTTGGGTAGTTTTTGACCCCTTTTGATTAAAAATAATCTTACTTATATTATATTACATCTAGCTATTTTTTAAAATTAACTGACATTCACTTTATTTAAATTTATTTTAAGTTTATCTCTTTAATAAAATACTTGAGTTTTTTTTCCAATAATTCAATTAAATCAATAGATAAAAATTATATATATATATATATATATATATATATATATATAAGAAATAGAAATATATTAAAATTTGAGCTATGCAATTTTTATTTATCTTGAGGTTAGAATTTTTAATTTTTCTAAATACATAAAATAAAAATTCAAAAGAACAAAATATTAAATAAAACAAAAGAAGAAGAAATTAATTAAAAACCACTTACTATTTTTTCATCTTGAATATTTGGTATAGTAATAATTTTAAAAAACCGTTAACTAGAAGTCGAACCCGTAAAATTATTCTTATTTTGCTGATTGTTTTTGTTGCTGATGAAAAACTCATGACTTTTGACTCCATAACACTATCTATGAAAGAAGACAAGATTTTAATGACTATAATAATCATGGAAGATTAGTGAAATGATGCCTAATATCCAACTACATTTTAAAAGTATGATAATGTTCATAATATAACATCAATACTTAATGATTTTGATGTTATACACTACTAATTAACTTAAGGAAACAATTAAATGTTTCAATAATGAAAAATAAAGCAGGAAAAAAATACCTTTGGTATTGTACTTTTGCTTTCAACTTCACAACATAGAGCTTAGGAATTCTCTTAACTTCACAACTCATAAAAACAATCTTTTTACTCATTCACCTTTTAAACTAGTAACAAACCCCTGCATACGCACGAGTTCTGATATGATACGCGCATTTGTTTAAATAATATATTTATTTTAAATAAAACAATTAAAAAGAAAAAAAATATTTAGATTAATAATAAATTTTTCATAAATAAAAATATTTAGATCAATAATAAATTTTTTCCCTTATATCATTCTTGGATCATAAATATTTGAATCATAAATATCATCTTTCTTATATAAAAATATGTAGACAAGAATATATTTTTTCCCGTATTCAAATATTATTTATGTTTAGGAATCATTTTCGAAAATATTTGGATCAATAGTAATTTTTGTATATAAAAATATTTAGATCGATAATAGATTGTTTCCCTATACCATTTTTGAATAAATTTTTTTGGATCATAAATACCATTTTTCATATATAAAAATATTTAGATCAATAATAAATTCTTTTCGTATACAAATATTATTTTTGTTTAGGTATCATTTATAAAAACATTTGAACGAATAGTAAATTTTCGTATAAAAAAATATTTAGATCAATAATAGATTTTTCCCCGTATACCATTTTTCGTATAAAAAATGTTTGGATCATAAATACCATTTTTGTAATTTGAAATTTATATTAAAATATGAATAAAATAGTAAATAATTTTATTCTTCTTTTATTTTAAAATTTTTCTCAATAATTATTAAAGTATTTATTTTTTATATAATTATTAATTATTGTGTATTAGTTATTGTGTATTTTTTATATAATTATTTTTTGGTGTTTCGGAGATGCATCTCCGAAATAAGTAAAATCCTAATTTTTTTCGGAGATGCATTTCCGAAATAGGGATATTAAGGGAATTTCGTTGGGGTCACTCCCATAAGGGATCAGAAAAGAAATTCTGTTTATAAAATTCATTATATGAGTGGTGTTCGAATTGAGATAAAATAACCTATATTATAATTTGAGCTATGTAATTTTTATTTAGCTTGAGGTTAGAATTTTAATTTTTCTAAAAACATAAAATCAAAATTCAAAAAAACAAAGTATGAAAATAAAACAAAAGAAGAATAAATTAATTAAAAAATACTTACTATTTTTCCATCTTGAATATTTGGTGTAGTAATAATTTTAAAAAATCGACCACTAGAAGTTTGAACGCATAAAATTATTCATACTTTGCCGGTTGTTTGTTGTTGATGATAAACTCATGACTTTTGACTCCATAACACTATCTATGAAAGAAGACAAGATTTTAATGACTATAATAATCATGGAACATTAGTGAAATGATTATGCCTAATATCCAACTACATTTTAAAAGTATGATAATGTTCATAATATAACATTAACATTTAATGATTTTGATGTTATACACTACTAATTAACTTAAGGAAACAATTAAATGTTTCAATAATGAAAAATAAATCAGAAAAAAAATACCTTTGGTATTGTACGTTTGCTTTCAACTTCACAACATAGAGCTTATGAATTCTCTTAACTTCACAACTAACAAAAACAATCTTTTTACTCAATCACCTTTTAAATAGTAGTACTAACAAATGCATTAGTTTTCCTTTTCTTAAGGAAAAGAGTAGTAAGAATGTAGTAATTAATGTTTAGAAAGTTTCCAAGGCATCCTAATCTACAACCACCTTTTAAAATGGGTACATTTTCCATTAACTAGGTGCAGCTTTTTACATATAAATTTATGTTTGAAAAAAAGTATATAACTTTAATAAAATATGTATAGAAAACATATCTTTAGTAAAATATTAGAGTAGTAGTCTAATTTAACCCAAATTATGAGAAATGTATTGAACTGATTTTTTTAAAAACTACTTTTGCCAAAAAAAAAGTCTTAAATTTTGAATGATTATAATTTTGTCTGGCATAAAAAAACAAATAGGTGATGAGTTAATTATAGAAAGAATTTATAATTATTTTTAAAATTTGAATTCATAATTATTTTATAAAATTTGGGGTGGGAATATCTAATTATTCTGAATTATTAGTTGAACAGTCTGATTGAATCTTATAGAATTCAATGATTTATTTAATTTATGTTATATAAAAAATAATTTTAAATTAAATTAAATTAAAATGATTTCATTTTTTAATAATATCATATTATAAAATTTCTTTTGTTGAATTTTTTTTTTGGAGCAATAAAGAGAATATATATATTCCAAAAAAATCAGTTTAATACAAGCTGATCCTAACCAGATCCAAGCCCCTGATTACATAGAAAAGCAAAAACTAACTACAAGTTATCAACATATGCTCTAAGTTTCCTAGCAAAATCTTTCTTTTATTGAATTAATATAAAATTTTATTTAATGGTTTATTGTCTTATAAAATAATTAATATTTAATTAAACTGTATAATTAAACTAGCCACACATATATGTTCTTCCCATGCTAAATGGCACAGTCAGGCCAAAATATTAATTGCCCGAGAGAATCTATTGAAACATGCAACAAACACCAACTTGTGAAGTATCAGATTGTAATATGTATGCAGGCAGAGAAATAGCTTTCTCATGCAAACTCACATAATTATGAAGTATAGATTAGTCTGTGCTGTGAAGTATAGGCTGTAGAATAGAAATAGACTAGTATGTAAAGTGAAAGCATGCAAGTTCACACAAATCAATGTTTAGCTGCATATACTAATGGTAGATTTCTAATTGCATATTCAATAGTTAAATAGTTAAAGATAGGGGTGGACAATTGGTCGGTTTGGGTCGGTATCGGGTCTAAAACTTTAAATCGACGTAAACCGCGGTTTCATTTTAATGATTTAATTTTGATCAAAAAATTTCAATTTTCGTCGGATTCGGTTAAATCGGTTAGGCGGATAAGTCGGGTGGATTTTATCGGTTTAATATTTATTTAAATAAACTCATTAAAATGACTATTTTTTAAAAAAATTTCATATATTTATTTTTTAATTGTAAACTAATAAATAAAATTTTAGAATAATTAAAGAATTAGTTATTTTTTTATTGATTATTATTATTATTATGTGATAACATTTTTAATATTATTGACATTATTTAAGTCGTTATCATACTTTAAACTATAAATTAAATAACATTCAAAATTTTATTGTGCAGTTCTTATATTATTGTAATAATATAACATTATTGTTAAACTATAAAAATGATAATAACAATATTGTGAATTTTTATTTTATAATATATTAGCCTTATAGTAATAAAAATAAATAAAATAAATATTAATTGAGTTCGGTCAGATTCGGTTTTTGACAAATACAAAATAACCATTCAGGCCCGACAGAAACAACTCTATAATATCCAAATTAAACAACTAATTCAACCCGACACCCAATTCGATTATACAAATAATTAATAGATCGGTCGGTTTGAATCGGGCGGATAAAATTTGTCCACCCCTAAGTTAAATGTTTTAACTTGAAATGAATACAGTCCGGTTCAAATTTAATCCAAATAGTACTCCATACTAATATAAATAAGTGAGTAACACTTTTTTTTTGTAGTTGACAATCATTGTGAACTTCAAATACCTTATACTTTTAAATATATCTATTTAAAGATTTTTCTCTAAGATTAATTATTAAGTTGACATGAAATATTTAATATATTTTTAAAAGAGACTACTTTCAAATGAACAATTTTAAAATTTAAATTCAAATGATTTATATTCATTACAAAGTACAATTTTTTAATTCAGTTTATAAAATTATTTTTTTAATACAACAAAAGAGATTTAGTTTAATCTTTAAAAATAATTGAACTCATAAAACTTTTTATTTATTTAATTTTTTTTAGTTATAGATATAAACATTATGTAATTGAGGCAATTGTCACCGAATTAGACTAAAAAGATGAAGACTAATTTTATATGAGAAATAAATTTGAAAACTTGATATAAATAAAAATTCTTTAAAATCCATATTAAATTAAAATAATATTAGTAAGTGATTACATGAAAAACTCGATACATAGAGCTTGTGAAACACACTATCATACTAACTATCTAATAACATATGTTAACTAACAATATAACTATTTACTAACAACAAACTAAATCCAAATTCAAGCTTGCAAAGCTTAAAAATGTTTCAATTAAATGTGAAAAATATGACCTTACCAATTATATCCACAAAAGTTATTAAAATGTTGTTGCTAGTATGTTTAATTAATCACTTATATTTTTTCTTAATAATTAGTAAGAAACTACTGCTCTCGTACGGGTAATTTATTTATGATATTGTGTAAATAATTAAAAAAAAATTATAGTATTTGAGATTCTTCAAATAATAATCATATAATAATACAATAACAACAAAAGTTTTGATAAGGTATAAAATATATTAAAAAACACATATAAGTTGGAAATGAGATATTTAATTGTAAAATGAACAATTATCATAAAATTCAATTATATAAAATAAAAAGAAAAAAGGGGCCAATGAAATGGAGAAAGAAAAAAAAATGAATTTTTAATATTTGAAAATAAAGATTTTGCTTTTTAAATAAAAATTATTGTTAATTAAAATGAAATATGCGTTGTGTTGATAGTGACTCGTAAAATAAAATAGACATTGTGTAAATAGGCATTTTATTATTGTAAGATTAAATGTGTTTAGGCCACAAAGACTATGAAATATACTTCTAAAATAATTGTCCCATTGAAGAAAAATATTTTTTCCAAAATAATTATCACATTTTAATGAAATAATTCCAATTATACTCTTAATCATTTTTCTAAAATATTTGTTTTTAGAATAACTTTCATACATTCATTAATTATAAATTTTATACAGATTCATTAATGCATTGTCTTTTCCCATGGAGTAATGTACTTTTTTTATTTTATTTCCATATAACTAAAAAGATTTATGAAAAGTATACAATTGTCTTAAATACAATTTTTGAATTAATCTGAATATGGAAAAATTACTTAAATTCAAAAACATCATCATTAAATTTAATTAATAGATAATATATTCAATAATTATAAATATTGAAAAAAAATATTCTGCTAAAATAATAGAGTTGAGTAACAACTAAACAAACTACTAATAATATCAACAAATCAAAAAATTAACTTGAATAATTATAAATAATTTTTTAAATAAAACAACAATAAATAAATAAATAAATAAATAGCAGTACATAAGAACAAACCTAACAAAAAATTCAGCATTATGAATATTGAAATAAAAAATTATTCTACTATAATTATCTTGCATAATTATGAATAGGTATTTAAATGAGCAAAACAATTAATAAGTAGCAATGAATAGAGGATAAAACATAACTGGAATAAATTGAACATAAAAAAATCAATAAAAAAAAATTGAACATAAAAATCAAGTGATTCTTCAATGCTATAAAATAAAAATCATGCTAGTATAAACGACGGCTGTCCATTATGCTTTTGAAATGAAAATATTCAAAATACTTTATATACTGATATACCATTCCACATGCTTTTGTGAAACAATATTTGTGCATCAGGTTTTTTCTTTTTAGAAATATAAAAATTAAATGAAGAGTTTACACTCATGTTGCAGAGAATGGTACATCAGTGGTTCATTTATGTTGTGATTGGTGGAATTATCATTGACATTCTACTTGATTTCCTTGTGTATCCTTCATGACACATTGCTCCTTCTCAATACTTTTTCCCCTACATGCCAACAATAACCAAGGAAGATCCTGCAATACTGCTTATAGCAGTTAGGGATTCATTAGGTACAATGGAAGAAAGAAAAGGTGTGGAAATCATAGAAGAGTGAAAAAACAAATCAACCTTCCCATGTATATTTCCTCCTTTAGTATTGAGAAATCGAGAACAACTACAGATATTTGTAAAAGAGGGGTAAATGCAGTAGTAAAAATTGGACCCCTTTGTTTGACACACCATGACATTGCGACATATAACACATGTAACACCCCAATTCTACCTATGAAATTTAAATAAAATCAGAGTATAAAAATTCACAAACAAATAATTGAAGTATCACATATTCAATCTCAAAAGAAAATCACCTCGTCGCATAAAGCGAATACATAACATTCATAAGATTGATGAAAAGATAACATCATATAATAGTTTTTAACATGAATTCAACTTCCATAAAAGTGCAACGGAAACTCAATAATTAATTTAAGGAGTCATAGCATCTTAACTCAACAATTAACACACTCTAAGGTGATAGTCTCAAATATTCACCAAGACATGATAATCCAAAAACAAGTAAAATAATGCATTCGTCCTCCCGAGTGCTACATATCAGAGCGACAACGACTCAAGACCAACTCGGCTAATCTCCTCTCAATGCGTATCATCTGCACGTTACCAATATAAAGGCAACGGAGAAACAAAGAAAGGGTGAGATATCAATTCATATAATTGAGCGTATGATAAAATGTATATCAGAAATTAGACATATTCAGTCAATCGCATTCACGAGTATTAATATCAATATGCCATTCACAAATCATTAACTCACCAATTCACATACTTTCATCAATAACAAGTCACAAAAAACAATCACGACATAGTCACAAAACGTCACAATTATGAATCACATAAGACATATGGGACATGACTCATGTATATGCATGCGGTACCAATTGGAGCTTCAGCCCCCGTCACCAATCGCCTAATTCAGAGGCACAAGGCATAAGCCTTTGTCACAAATTTGCCAATCCAGGCCATCAAAATATATATGCAAATGTATGCGACTCAATGAATCGGACACCACACAACGCCATTATCATCATTTACTTCACAAAAATATTCGTCACGAGGCATACGCCTATATCACAATTATTACCGATTATTAAAGGTAATAACACTTCACATATATTCCAAGAACTTCGAATAAACAACGGAGCAATTCCGATAAATCACCAAGTCAACGGTCAATTCAAATAATCAAACAGTCATAAAAATATTCACAACAAATCATAAGATATAATTATAATTCAATACCGGTTAATCGGACATAATTCAATTATTTCACCGTGTGTCAATTTCCATCACAAAACCAACTTTGATTTATAAAGAATATTTAAATTAAACCCAATTTCGGTCGATTCGTAAAATATCACAATTTTAACAAACTAACACCACTACGTTAATCTACTAATTAAACTTAGCTACCACGTAAATTTTCATCAAATTCCGGACAACTAATTATACGGTTTAATTCAGCTATGTCGGTCAAACGAAATTGTTTTGAATTACATAAGGCACCTATTTCCTTCTCTTTTTGGCTACAGTATGTTATATATACATATTTTCGTTTCACTATTGGCAGTTTTTGTGCAATGCTAATGCACATGAACTCTCTTCTCTATGAATATAGAAATAATTTTCAAAACAAAACAACCTAAAGATATATTTGATTTTTTTCTTCTTCTTATACAATAGTGTTATCAACTCCAAATAGTGAAGCATAGCAGTCAACCGAAATAATGCTATAGCAAGATAGCAAAATGACTTCTATTTTGATATTTTTCTATAGTTCATATAATTTATACTATATTAGCATCAAAACTCAACAACTAGAGGAGGCGAAGCCGAAATGTTGTTCTAGTGTTTTCAAATTACAAGGTTCCTGAAATACCCCAACCATAAAGGATACTTTTTAAATTCTAATATTCAATCTCATTCTGAGGTACAACACTACAGCATCTCTTTGAACCCATTTCTATTTTATAGGTTTTCAACGAGCTTATTCTACTCAAGTATAAAATCAAGGAACAATAACGCAGAAACTCAAACAATTTCATGACAGAATCTTACTTCTAACAATCAATTAACACAAGCAATTGCAATGAATCTACACACCTAATTACCCCACATACAAGGTTTCATAAGCCCCATTATAGGAAGAGAACCCCATCCCTACCTTGTTTTGATTGAAGAAAACTCTACAACCCTAGCACTTGGATTGGGATCTCTCTAAGCTTGCTCTACTCTTCAAGACCTAGCCTCCTCCAAATGCCTTCTATTTTTCTAGTTTTCTCTCCACTCCTCTTCCTCTTACTAACACTAAAAACCTAATTTTATCATAATATTGGGCTTAGTAATTAACACCCCCTTCACTATTCTTCACTTAGCCAAAGTAGGCCCAATAAGCTCATTAACTCAAAAACGATTTAAAATACTATATCTAGCGATATCCTACCGGTAAAAACATATTATTCTCAACCAAAATATTAACCAAGTCACAATTACGGTCAAATCTTAATTACTCGGAAAATTCCCAAAACGTTACATATTACCTCATTAATATTATTAATACTAAAAACATTAAAATTTTCGATTAAATATCGACCCGCTATCCCGAACTAATACCGACTAAATCATCTCAAGACGCAAAAAATTTCAATAAACTTCGGAAACGACTAAATTAAGCAAATAATTATATTTCCGGGCGTTACAACTCTCCCCCACTTAAAAGATTTTCGTCCTCAAAAATTTACCTGATTCAAACAATTCTGGATAGGATTTTCGCATCTTGCTCTCCAATTCCCAGGTCAAGCTTTCACCAGCAGCTCCTAACCAGACAATTTTCACCAATGGAATCTCTTTACCCCGTAGAACCTTCATCTCACGATCCGCAATTCGCACAGGCATCGTCTCCACTGTGAGATTATCACGCACTTGCACATCGTCCATATGAATCACATGAGACGGATCTGAAACATACTTTCGGAGTTGTGACACGTGAAACACATCGTGCAAATTAGCAAGATTTGGCGGTAACACCACACGGTAAGCAACCTTCCCAACCCGATCCGATATCTTATACGGACCAATAAAACGGGGAGTGAGTTTCTTAGACTTCAGAGCTCGCCCAACACCATTCACAGGTGTGACCCTCAAAAACACATGATCACCAGCTTTGAATTCCAAATCTTTTTATCTCTTGTGATGGTAACTTTTCTTCCTACTTTGAGAAGCTTTCATCTTATCTCGAATAAGCTTCACTTTCTCCATAGTCTCTATAACCATATCGGGTCCAAGTACCATACTCTTACCCGACTCGTGCCAACGTAACAGAGTTCTACATCTCCGACCATACAACGCCTCAAAAGGTGTCATCCCAATACTAGAATGGTAAATGTTATTGTAAGTGAACTCAATCAACGGGAGATAAGTATCCCACGAACCTCCCTGCTCAAGAACACGTGCTCTCAAAAAATCCTCCAATGACTGAATAGTCTTCTCGGTTTGACCATCTGTCTGTGGATGATACGCCATACTCAACCTCAACTTAGAACCCAACGCCCCTTGCAAACTTCTCCAGAAATCGGAAGTAAACCTCTGATCTCTATCCGACACAGTACATAAAGGTATACCATGCAACTTCACAACCACCCTGGCATATATCTCTGCTAACTTTGCTATCGGAAATGTGATGTTAATAGGTATAAAGTGTGCCGACTTCGTAATCATATCAACAATCACCCAAATCGAATCAAATCCTCTCAAGGTATTAGGTAATCTCGTTACGAAGTCCATTGAAATGCTATCCCATTTCCATTCTGCAACTTCTAACGATTGCATCAATCCTGCAGGCTTCTGATGTTCGTTCTTTGACTTCTGACAAGTCAAACAAGTATACACAAACTGTGCCACATCACATTTCATACTAGGCCACCAAAACAAACCCTTCACATCTTGATACATCTTTGTAGCTCCTGGATGAATACTTAAATTGCTTCTATGACTCTCTTCAAGAATCGCTTCTTAATCTCTTCATTATCAGGAATGCAAATACGATCTCGGAATCTCATCACACCACGTGCATCTAACTTGAAATCACCATTCTCAAGTCGATCGCTTCCCACCATCAAATCCACGAACTTCACATCTAGCTTCTGAGCCTCTCTAATATTGTCAAGAAAGTCATTGTTAATCTTTAACATTCCCAGCATAACACTATGCGGTGTCACTTCGCAAACCAAACTCAAGTCTCGAAACTGCTCAATGAACTCCAACTCTTTAACCATCATAGCCGACATATGCAAAGTCTTTCGGCTCAAAGTATCAACCACAACATTAGCTTTTCCGGGATGATAGTTCAAACCAAAATCATAATCCTTCAACAATTTAAGCCATCTTCGCTGCCTCATATTCAACTCTTTCTGATCAAAAAAGGTACTTCAAACTCTTATGGTCGCTAAACACTTCGAATCTAGAACCATAAAGATAATGTCTCCAAATTTTCAACACAATAACTACTGTAGCCAACTCTAGATCATGCGTAGGATAATTCTTTTCATGAGTCCTCAACTGCCTAGACGCATAAGCAACCACTTTACCGTTCTGCATAAGCACACCACCTAACCCCATCAGACAAGCATCACAATACACAACAAAAGGCTCTCTTGAGTTAGGCAAAGTCAAAACCGGAGCCGACGTTAACCTCTTCTTCAACTCATTGAAACTTTCTTCACATGTAACATCCCACACAAAAGCCTTTCCTTTGCAAGTCATTCTTGTCAAAGGAAGTGCTAACTTAGAAAATCTTTCGATAAACCGTCTATAGTAACCGGCTAAACCCAAGAAGATTCTAATCTCAGTAGCTGACTTCGGAGTCTCCCATTGTAACAGAACATCAACTTTAGAAGGATCCACGACAATGCCTCTACCAGAAATGACATGACCAAGGAAACTAACTTCATGCAACCAGAATTCACACTTAGACAATTTGGCATACAATTACTTCTCTTTCAGAACTTGCAACACAATTCTCAGATGCTCTTCATGCTCTTCTTCAGATTTAGAGTAAATAAGAATGTCATCAATGAATACCACTACAAACCGATCCAAGTAAGTATGAAAAATATGGTTCATATACTCCATGAAAACTCCCGGCGCATTAGTGACACCGAAGTGCATCACAGAATACTCGTAGTGTCCATATCGAGTCCTGAACGCAGTCTTCTGAATGTCATCTTCTTTTACTCTAATCTGGTGATATCCGGACCTCAAATCAATCTTAGAAAACACACTAGCACCCACTAACTGATCCATCAAGTCATCAATTCTTGGAAGTTGATACTTGTTCTTTATCGTCACTTTATTCAACTGCCGGTAATCGACACAAAGTCTCATAGTTCCATCTTTCTTCTTTACAAGTAATATGGGTGCTCGCCACGGTGATACACTTGGTCTTACAAAATTTTTCTCAAGCGATTCTTTTAATTGCTTCTTCGATTCAGATAACTCCGATGCAAACATCCTGTACGGTGCCATAGAAACAACTCTGGTACCAGGTACAAGATCAATCACAAATTCAACTTCTCTTTCTGGAGGTACATCAGGAATGTCATCAGGAAACACTTCAGGAAATTCTCGCACCACCTTTAACTCATCAATTCGAACTTGATTCTCAAAAGACAAGGACGCCATCAATGAGAACATTTGTGCTTCGTCTTGCATCAGTTTCTTCAATTGCTTACCAGTCAACAAACCAACTCCTTCTTCTTCAAGAGAAGAAAATCTCACCGTGTTGTTAGAACAATTGATATGAACGTAGTTGCGTTTCAACCGATTCATACCCAAAACCACATCCAAACTATCAAGCGGTAAACACACAAAGTCAACAACAAAGTCCCTATCAAAGATCGAAAAAGGACAATTCAAATATACTAGAGAAGTAGTCATTGTTCCCTTAGCGGGTAGTTCGATAACCATTTCTCCATTCATAGCAGACAAATTAAGTAAGACCCAATCTTCTCACACATTCATCAGCAATAAAACAATGAGTGGCACCGGTATCAAAAAAAGTAATTACATGAATGCTATTAATGAAACAAGTACCTCTAACAAGGTCGTCCTCAATAGATGTCTAAGTTCCTGACAAAGCAAACACTTTACCACCTACAATTGTCTTCTTTGGCTTCTAACACTGGCTATCATTATGCCCCTCCGCACCACAATTAAAGCAAACAACATCCTTATGCTTACAATCAAAAGTCACGTGTCCCGTCTTACCACAACGGTAACACCTCTTCACCTCAGCATTACAAGCATTGCTCTTATGACCAGGTCGACCACACTTGAAGCATACAATCATAGCAGGAGCATCTCCCCCACTAGTCTTATGACCATGAGCAACTTTTTGCTTCCCTTTAGCAGCATCATATGGTTTCTCACGGCTTTGTTGATTCTGGCCCCTCTTCTCATTAATAACACGATAATGAGCATTATTTTCCTCCTCATAAATCCGACAACTATCAACCAAATCAGCAAAAACACAGATCTTCTGGTAATTAACCGCTTTCAGGATTTCTGGACGCAACCCATTCTCAATCTTGATACACTTGGAAAACTCACCGTTCGCCCCATCATAGTATTGGTAGAACTTAGCCAACTCACCAAACATGGCAGCATACTCCACAACAGATTTGTTCCCTTGTCTTAGGTCAAGGAATTCAATCTCCTTCTTACCATGAACATCCTCAGGAAAGTACTTCCTTAATTATTCCATGCGAAACGCAATCCAAGTGATCTCCTCACCATGAGCCTCCAACCTCCTACGGGTCTCTAGCCACCAATCACCCGCTTCCTTAGCCACCATATGAGTGCCATATCTAACCTTCTTTGCAGGAGTGCAATCCATAACACAAAATATTCGCTCGATCTCCTTCAACCAATCAAGAGCACCATCGGAGTCATGTGTACCCTTGAACACTGGCGGATTCTCCCTTTGGAAAGTCGCCAAACTACGAGATCCAGCATTCTCGTCAGCATTAGGTTGGTTCTACGTAACCTGAGCCATCGCTTCCAAAGCAGCAGGTATCGCAGCGTCATTCCTCCCAGCCATAATGTCACTACAACACAAAAAAAATCAGCACAAACAACAATACACGATTGTTAGATTACACTACGACTTGACACTTGGCCGGACAAGACCAACCAGTGTTAGAACAAGATTAAGAATCTATGTTCAGAATATGGTTTTGATGATAACAAGCATATATTTTGTGAGTAATAATTTTATTACTAATGGTTTCATTTAGTGTGCAGATATTATGCTATAAGCCTTATACAGGATTTACCAGAAAAAGAGCACAATGAATACACCAGAAACTGGCTCATATATGAAAGAATACATGAAGAACCAAACATTCAGAAGATTAACGAAGCCAAGACATCAGTCATCAGATGTTCTGATCTAGAACACATCAAACTGCCAAATTCAGCAGATCAAGAAGCAAACAAGCAAAGATGGAAAACAAGCTTATTCAGAAAGAGCACGCAACATCAATGATCACATACATCAAGCTCAGAAATATCAGAAAGAGTATCATACAAGCTTCAAAGAATCAAACAGAAGATCAATATACATGAAGATTCGTTACTACACAAAGATCACATATTGAAGAGATCGCAAGTTCTGATAGAATAACACAGTGACATACTAAATACAAAGTCAACAGAGTCACTTATGAACCAATGAAGAATCTACAGCTCAGCATACAAATTAACTAAAATACAAAAGCGTAGAATCAAATGAAGCCGTTAGAAACATCATCATAAGCAAAACGGTTGCAACATTAAATGGAACAACTCTCAAGGTTGAAAGAAGAAGCACCCACATGCAACGCGTTGGAAATGACAAACCAAGGAAACACGCCACCAACTGTCATCATCACTCTAGGGATAAGGCTGTTCCATGAAAAACACTTGTCATTCCTGGTTCAATCGAGATAAAGCATTCAAAGCAAATATTCAAACAAATCTCAACGGCTAGATTCCAACGGTAACACATCAAGCTATATATAGATCAAAAATCAAATTTGATAGTGTGTCAATGGTACACCAGAATGTGTATCCATGGTGTGACTACAGACTGCAACAAAAGAGAGATCTTGAGAGAAAATATGTAGAGAACAACTGAGCATGAAAGCGCAAAAGAAACATATGAAACCATGCGTCAGAAGTTACATCTAGAGGCAACGCATACTCTATATGTGATGAATCAATCCACAGTGTTGTCACACACTAAACATAAGCCTGTGTGAAGAAAGAAGGAAATGGAGAGCATGAACGTGAAAGCTGACAATCTAAATCAAACTGCCCAATTAGAGGCAACATACACTAAGTGTATGATGAATCAAATGTTGAAATATACATCATATGGCTACAAGAAGAATATCTTAGAAGATGAAGAAGAAAACCTGCATGTTATGCAGAATGCTCCAATGGAGATTAGAAGACAAAGATCAATTTGAAGAAGTAATTAATCTAAGAGCTTATGCTCTAAATCTGCTTGAAGAAAAAGTGTAGTTCAACTACAGAAGCAATCAACATGAGAGCAGTTGCTCCATATCTGCTTAGGAGAAAGAAGATGAAGATCAAGCCAAGAAGCAATCAAGACAAGAGTTGATGCTCTTAATTTTCTTACCAAAAGAAGAAGATTTCATCCAGAAGTTCAAGAATAAAAGACTACAAGATTATGCATTGTTCTTGAAATTAACTGTCAAACACATAGAGTTGTAGCTTGTATTATGTTATATCTGTTAGAACAAGAAATGTTCTGATCAATATTCTTAGTTTTGATGATAACATATGTATGAATTTTATATAAGACAATATGGTACTCTAATCCTTTACGTTTTCCATTTCAGGAAAAGTGTAAAAGAGTATGCACAAATCAGCGCTCAGAAGCACTGACCCAGAAGTTCTTGATGGCTTCATCATAACATGGTTTGGTAAGACATCAGAAGATGGTCATGCAGAATAAGAACATGAACTGGAAAGCATCAGAAGATGGTAGTCAGAAGTCCAAGCTCTGAAGCTCTAATGGTATCACGCTCAAAGCTCTTCAAAGTCAGAAGACAGAAGATGCTCTGCACCAAAGCTGAAGACTCTGAAATTCAAACGTCTATTCAACAAATTCTGAGTCCAGAAGAAAGTACAAGATGAAAAAGCTATAACGTCAAATCTCTGACTGACAAAAGGAACGTTAGAAGCTACAGAAGGCAAAGTCAGTAAAAGCAGCAAAAGCATGGCTCAAGGTAGTTGACAAAAGTGTGAAACATTAAATGCAGCGTTGTACTATTCACGCAAAGCATTAAATGCTCCCAACGGTTATTTCCTCTCAAGTGCCTATATATAGAAGTTCTGATTCAGAAGCAGCAACCAACTCACTTGCAATATACCAAAACGTTGTCAAACTAGAATCGTGAAAAGCAAAAAGAACTTCATCTTCAACCTCACATCTTTGTAATATCTTAGTGGGTGTTAAGAATTAGAACTTAAGAGAAATATCACTGTTGTGATTACAGCTTTATTAGAAGCAATCTAAACTCTTATAAACACTTTATTTTACATTGATTGTAAAAGATTTCCTAGAGTGATCAAGTTATGATCTGTAGACTCTAGAAGACTTAGAGGGTATCTAAGTGGATAACCATTGTAATTAGTTGGATTAGTGGATTAAATCCTCAATTGAGGTAAATCACCTTGTCAGGGGTGGACTAGAGTAGTTTGGTTAACAACGAACCAGGATAAAAATAATTGTGTTCATTGTTTTTATCTTCCAAGTTTTTGAGTTACACTTATTCAATCCCCCCTTTCTAAGTGTTTTTCACTCATTCAATTGGCACAAGAGCACCGGTTCTAGGTGCAAGCACTTAACCGTGTTAGACAAAAGATTCAGGGAGAAAAACACAAAGTCAAAATGGTTGAAACAACTTCATCTACTCCTACTTCTGAACAAAACAACAATGGTAACAATGGAAGCAGTAGCTTCAATGGTTACAATAGACCACCAGTCTTAGATGGTGAAAACTTTGAGTATTGGAAGGATAGACTTGAAAGTTACTTTCTTTGTCAAGATGATGACTTATGAGACTTAGTGTTGGATGGTTACTTACATCCTATAAACACTCGTGGAGTCAAGATTACAAGGCAAGTTATGAGTGGTGACCAAAAGAAAGAATTCAAGAATCATCACAAGTCAAGGACCATATTGCTAAATGCTATCTCTCATGCTGAGTATGAGAAGATAACAAACAGAGAAACAGCTCATGACATCTTTGAATCTCTAAAGATGACTCATGAAGGAAATGCTCAAGTAAAGGAGACAAATGCCTTAGCTCTAATCCATAAGTATGAAGCATTCAAGATAGAGGAAGATGAGAACATTGAAGCAATGCTTTCAAGATTCCAGACTCTGACTGCTGGATTGAGAGTGCTAGATAAAGGCTACACCAAAGTTGATCATGTAAAGAAGATCATCAGAAGTTTACCCAGAAGATAGGGACCCATGGTGACTGCATCCAAGATTGCCAAGAATCTGAATGAAGTGTCTATTGAGGAGCTGATCAGTGCCTTAAGGAGTCACGAGATTGAGCTGGATGCAAATGAGCCTCAAAAGAAAGGTAAGTCTATTGCATTAAAATCTATTAATAAAAAATGCACTAACGCTTTTCAAGCAGAAGAAGAAGAAGAAGATTCTGACGAGTCAGAATCAGAAGAAGAAGAAGAAGAAGAAGATGAACTATCTCTCTTATCCAGAAGAGTAAATCAACTCTGGAAAAGCAAGCAGAGAAGGTTCAAGAACTTCAAAAGGCCTGAAAAAGGAGAATCTTCTGGACACAGAAGATCTGACAAGAAGAAAGTAACGTCTTATGAATGTAAAGATCCTAGACACTACAAGAATGAATTTCCAAAGCTTCAGAGGGTAAAGCCCAAGAAAATATTTGAAAAGAAGAAAGGTCTTATGGCTACATGGGATGACTCAGATTCTTCTGATCAAGAGCCAGACTCTAAAGATGAGCAGGCCAACATAGCACTCATGGCAACAGTTGAAGCTGGTGAAGAGTCTACCTCTGATTCAGACTCTGATGAGGTATTTTCTGAACTTACTAGAGATGATTTAGTTTCCAGCTTATCTGAACTTTTGGAAGTCAAGAGTCATCTTAGTATCAAATACAAAAAGCTAAAAAAGCTCTTTGAATATGAAACTAATAGACTTGAAATAGAAAATTCTGAACTTAAAGAAAAAGTTTTAAAACTAACTAAAGATGTTGAATCATCTTCAAGTTCAGAAAAGTCTATTCCAAGGACTAACAATATTCTGAAAGAATATGACTTGAGCTTCAGAAAGTTCTTATCTAGAGGAATAGGCAGAAGTCAGCTAGCCTCTATGATATATGGTGTAAGTGGAAACAAGAGAATAGATATAGGCTTTGAGGGTGAAACCCCATATAAACTTGAACCTGTTGATGAGATGATTATCACATACAAACCTTTGTATGAACAATTCATGTATGGCCATTCTCATGATATTAAACACACATCACACTCTCAGAGTTTCCACATAACACACACAAAGAAAAATGTTGTTGCACACCATAGGAAATCTTATGTTAAACCACATGCTAAGTCTCAGTTCAATCAGAACTTGAGAAGGACTAACCCCAAAGGACCCAAAAGAATGTGGGTACCTAAGGATAAGATAATTCCTGTTGGAGATCTCTTTCAAAGCTCAAAAGACAAACATGTCATGGTACCTGGACTCTAGGTGCTCACGACACATGACGGGAAGAAGGTCTATTTTCCAAGATCTGGAACTTAAATCTGCTGGAGAAGTAAAGTTTGGAGGGAACCAGGAGGGCAAAATCATTGTGTCTGGAACCATATGCATTGGTAACTCTCTCTCTCTCTATAACTAATGTTCTTTTAATAGATGGATTAGCTCATAATTTATTGTCCATAAGTCAATTAAGTGACAATGGTTATGACATAATCTTTAATCAAAAGTATTGCAAAGCTATTAGTCCGAATGATGGCTCAATCCTATTTACAGGCAAGAGAAAGAACAACATTTATAAGAATGATCTTCCAGATATTAAGAATCAAAAGGTTACTTGCCTTATGTATGTCAGTGAAGAGCAATGGGTCTGGCACAGAAGATTGGGTCATGCTAGTTTGAGAAAGATCTCTTAGATTAACAAACTCAATCTGGTCAAAGGACTCCCTAATCTGAAATATAAATCAGATGCTCTTTGTGAAGCATGTCAGAAAGGGAAGTTTTCAAAACCTGCATTCAAGTCTAAAAATGCGGTCTCTTCCTCTAGGCCGCTAGAACTTCTGCACATTGATCTTTTTGGCCCAGTCAAAACAGCATCAATCAGAGGGAAGAAATATGGATTAGTCATCGTAGACGACTATAGCAGATGGACATGGGTAAAGTTCTTGAAACACAAGGATGAGTCACATACTGTGTTCTTTGACTTCTGCACTCAGATTCAATCTGAGAAGGAATGCAAAATCATAAAGGTCAGAAGTGACCATGGTGGTAAATTTGAGAACAGATTCTTTGAAATTTATTTCAAATAAAATGGTATTGCCCATGATTTCTCTTGTCCTAGAACTCCATAACAAAATGGAGTTGTAGAATGAAAGAATAGGACTCTACAAGAAATGGCCAGAGCCATGATCAATGAAACCAATATGGCTAAGCATTTCTGGGCAGAAGCAATTAACACTACATGTTATATTCAGAATAGAATCTCTATAAGACCTATTATAAATAAGACTCCTTATGAATTGTGGAAGAACAGAAAGTCCAACATTTCATATTTCCATCCATTTGGATGTGTATGCTATATTCTGAATACTAAAGATCATCTGCATAAGTTTGATTCTAAAGCTCAGAAGTGTTTTCTACTTGGATATTCTGAACGCTCAAAAGGCTACAGAGTATACAATACTGAAACTCTGGTAGTTGAAGAATCAATCAATATCAGATTTGATGATATGCTTGGTCTTGAAAAACCAAAGCAGTTTGAGAATTTTGCAGATATAGATATCTCAACTCAGATCATGAAGAACCTAAGAGTAAAGAGGTATCAGAAGATCAAGTTGCAGCTTCTTTAGAGAATCTCAGAATATCTGAAGAGCTAACACTCAGAAGATCTTCTAGACTCAACTCTACTCATCCAGAAGATGTTATCATTGGAAAGAAAGATGATCCCATCAGAACTAGAGCATTCCTGAAGAACAATGCACAATGTCAATTTGGTCGAGTGTCTTTGATTGACCCAACTTCTGTTGATCAAGCTCTGGAAGATGCTGACTGGATAATTGCCATGCAAGAAGAGTTAAACCAGTTTACAAGGAATGATGTTTGGGATATGGTTCCAAGACCAAAAGGATTTAACATCATTGGATTAAAGTGGGTCTTCAGAAACAAGTTGAGTGAGAAAGGTGAAGTCATCAGAAACAAAGCCAGACTGGTTGCTCAGGGTTATAGTCAGCAAGAAGGTATTAACTATACAGAAACCTTTGCACCAGTGGCCAGGTTATAATCTATTCGTTTATTAATTTCATTTTCCACTCAGAATAACATCACTCTGTATCAGATTGATGTTAAGAGTGCCTTTTTAAATGGTTATATAGATGAAGAAGTATATGTCCACCAACCTCCTGGTTTTGAAGACTCTAAGTCTCCAGAACATGTTTTTAAACTTAAGAAATCATTATACGGACTGAAGCAAGCTCCCAGAGCTTGGTATGACAGATTAAGTTCTTTCCTTCTGGATAATGGTTTCACTAGAGGAAAAGTGGATACAACTCTCTTCTGTAAAACCTTTAAAAAGGATATTTTAAATTGTCAAATATATGTTGATGATGTTATATTTGGAACATCTAATGCTACACTTGGAAAGGAGTTTGCTAAGTCTATGCAGGCAGAATCTGAGATTAGCATGATGGGAGAACTCAAGTACTTCCTAGGCATTCAGATCAATCAAACTTCTGAAGGAACTTATGTTCATCAGACTAAGTATGTGAAAGAGCTTCTGAAAAAGTTCAATCTGTCTGAAAGCAAAGAAGCAAGGACTCCAATGCATCCAACGTGTGCATTAGGTAAGGATGAGGTAAGCAAGAAGTTAGATCAGAAGATCTATAGAGGTATGATAGGATCTCTTCTATATCTTACTGCTTCTAGGCTTGATATTTTATTCAGCGTATGCTTGTGTGCTAGATTCCAATCAGATCCTAGAGAATCTCACTTAACAGCTGTTAAAAGAATTCTTAGGTATCTGAAACGTACTACTAATGTTGGTTTAATCTACAGAAGATCTGAAGAATACAACTTAGTAGGATACTGTGATGTTAATTACGGTAGAGATAGAGTTGACAGGAAAAGTACTTCTGGAAGCTGTCAGTTTCTAGGTAGTCACCTGATCTCCTGGTACAGAAGCAGAATATGTTGATGCTGCTGGATGTAGTACACAAATGCTCTGGATGAAAAGTCAGCTAGAAGACTATCAGATATATGAGAGTAATATTCCTATACTCTGTGATAATACTTCTGCTATTTGTTTATCTAAGGATCCTATCTTACATTCTAAAGCTAAACATATTGAGATTAAACATCACTTCATTAGGGACTATGTTCAGAAGGGTGTTCTTTCTTTAAACTTTGTGGATACAGAACATCAGTGGGCTGATATCTTTACAAAACCCCTTGCTGAAGATAGGTTTAAGTTCATTCTGAAGAACATCAGTACGGATTTATGCCCAGAATGAAAGGGTGAGAAGATCTGATATATGGATTAGATTTGAAATGTTTATTTATTTCTTATCAGATGTTCTGGATATGTTGATCATTTAGATACTCTGATTCTGTTACTCCTAATGTTTCATATGTCTAAGTATGATCCAGAATTTCTGTTAAAGCAAAACAACTGTCACCAGCTATTCCAAATGATGACCACGTGTTCATTCTGAAGGGACAAGCATGTGTGCAGTTAATGAGACGCCGCCCTAGGTAACTGTTCAAATCATTTCAAATTTCACGTTATCTCTCCTAACGTCATTCAGCATTAAATGTGATTGATTCTCTGCATTTTGTAACTGTTCATTCTCATAATTTCATTGCATTTTGTTTCACGTCTGTGGCTATTTAAACTCATCTATCATTCATTTTCCCTCTTTTCACGCATTCATCATCTCTTTGTTTATGCATTTCTGCCTCTTCTTCTCCCTTTTCAAAAACCCTAAAGTAAAGAAACCTAGAAATCTCAGTTGTGCTTCAATGGCGTCTTCATCTAAGTAAAATGTTGGTTCATCTTCTCAACCACAAAATCAAGATCAACAGCAACAACAACTTGTTCCACATAAGACTTTTTTTATTCCGTTAAAAGAATCAGAAGTTATCTGTGAAATGATGGTCGACTTTAATAATCTTGAAGAACATGACATTCATCTGAAGGATAACATGATTTTTCAAGGATGGCAAGCTTTCTTCTATGGTTTGTGTGGACCAGTTTATCCAGATTTGGTGAAAGAATTTTGGGTTCATGCAACTGTAATGCCTAAAGCTATTTTGTTTATTGTTCATGGTGAACTATTCTCCATCACTGAAAATCTTCTAAGGAAATTGTTTGGGTTGGAAACCGTTGAAGGTGTTTCTGGATCAGTTGTAGGAAGAACAGAGTGGAATGATGTGTATGAAGGAATCTACAAGTCTGGGAAAGAGTCTACAGAAATTAAGGAACTGAAGACTCCTTACAGAATCTGGGCTAAGATTCTTCTGGGTTGCATCTATCATAGAAAGGCAACTGTTCCCTCCAACTATGTCAATAAGGATCAACAATACATTCTGTATTGTATTGGTAAACAGATAAAAGTGGATCTTCCCTTTATCATCTTCAACCACATGTGGAATCATGTGAAGGAATCTAAAGATGAATCCAGATTGAAGAACCCTAAGCACAAGAGAAACATTATTCCTTTTGGAAGAATCATCACAGATCTTCTGGTTCAAACAAAGATAGTTGAGGATCTGGAGAAAGTTGGCATTATCAAGGATCCTTATACAACAATTGAAAGCACCATGAACGCTACCAATCTAAAGAAGATGGGCTTAATTGAGACCATTGGTGCTACTCCCAAAATGGACACTAAAGTTCTAACCAGAAAAGCTCCTGCTCTTGCCACTACTGCTGATCAAGTTCCAGAGTTAGTGATAGAGAAAGAAAGAAGAATGAAAAGAAAGTTAGATCTACCAGAAATAAGGAAAGATAAGAAGGAGAAGAAAGAAGAAAAGAAAGAAGAAAAGAAGGAAGAACAGAAGGAAGCAAGGAAGGAAGAGACTAAGAAGGAAGAGAAGAAGGAAAAGAATAAGGAAGAAAAGAAGGAAGAGATACAGAAGGAGAAGAAAAGGAAGACTGTTGGAGAAGGACCTGCTAGGCCTCAGAAGAAGAAACGACCTTCAGGTATTGTAATTTCTGAACCTGTTTCTGGTCCTGTTTTAAATTCAAATATTGCATCAACAGAAGCTCCACCAAATATTTCACCAGAAAAAGCCCCAGCAAATCCACCTCCAACCACCAAAATTTCTAACCCTCCATCTTCCCCCAAGTCTAAAGGCAAAAAGCCTATTCTTGATTCTAAACCTCCTGTTTCTGAACCAATTCTTGAACCCACTCCTATAAACACCATCATTCCTCCTCATGCCATAATCTCCACTTCTGAACCTCCTCCTCATTCCAACTATGAAACTGTTGACACTGCTGTGTTATTTCACCTCCCCTCATCAGAATCCTCTATTTCTGATTCTTTCATTCGCCTCATGCAATCCTATAATCGTAAAAACAAACCATCTTCTGACCTCGTTGTCGTAGTCTTAGACTCGGATAATGAAGTTGAATCCTCTCATCAACCATCCTCTTCATAAACATTGTTTTTCTTGATAGAGAATCTCAACCCTATGCTTTCTTTCACCCAGAAAAACCAATCTCATCTCTCAATCCAAAATCTCCAATCTCACCTCCCATAACAAACCCTCCTAAACCTTTTGTTGATGCACGTTTTTATTTTTTAAATACCAAGGTCAGGACAGGTTTAGAAGTTCTGAAGGTTGCTCATGATTCCAAGTTGGATCATGTGGCTGCTGGAAAGCTCTGGAGAGCTTTTGGTGAGGAAATACAGGTTGAATTTCTGGATCTCCAAAAAGACTGTTTGGCTGCTGCTCCTGGTCCTGCTGGACTCTTCTTGGAGTATGATGATGGAAAGTACTATCATCCAATCACCAACTGGAAGCCTCTGGAAAAGAAGCAGTTTGTTGATGAGTTAGAAGAAGAAAATCCTCTGGCTATAGTGGTATGGAAGCCACATCCTTACAAGGTTCTGACTAGATATTTTTAGTTGTTGTTCAACTGGTTCAGGGAGAACCCTCTGGAGAAGGCCCCTGATATGGTATATCTAGAAGTTGAGTACCCTCTAGAACCTGAGCTTCCCTTCTTTAAAGAGCAACCTGCTGAAGATATTCCTGCTGAAGAAAATCATGAAGATGTTCAAATGTTTGAAGCTGATGCTGCTCATCCTGTTCTAGAAAATAGTTTTGATGCTTCTTCTGCTGATCCTTCTGCCTCTGTTCTGCTGAACACTCTGAAGGAACTCCAACAGAATCAAGCTACCTTGGCTAGTCATCTAGACAAGCAAGATGACACCATTGCTGAGTTCAAAACTTGGATGAAGAACCAAAAAGAAACCTCCAAGAAGCAAGCTAAAGACACTTCTGAGATTAAGAACCTTCTGGCCGCCTTAGCTTCTAAGTTTAGCCAGTCGTAGTCTGTCTTGTGTCTTAGTTGGTTTTTCTTTGTTTTTGCATCTGTTTTGCTTGCATCTGCTTTGTATTCTCTTCTTCTGACTAATCAATGAAATATTATCTTTTTCTTTCTTCACTCCATCGTGTCTTTCATTTGAATCTTTTTTGCTTTTTGATGTTATGACAAAAAGGGGGAGAAATGTGATAATTGAATTGATTTATAATATCATTTGCTGGGCTTAAGTCTCAACATTCCTAACAGTTATTTGCAAGTTTTCTGTCTTTGATAGTTTTTGCAGGAATGTGATATTCTGTACAAGCTCAATATGAGAAGCAAATACACGGGGAAAAGCAATTCTAAAGCTCTTTAAGAATTGAAGCAAGCTTAGTGCTCTGAAGCTTCAAGATCTGAAGCAAGAAATGCTGTGATCAAACCTAAAAGCTTTGATACAAGAAGTTTCAAGATATGATAGCTCAGATACAAAGAAGACTGAAGATATATAGCTCTGATACAAGTGATCACAAAGAGAAATTCAAAGCTCTGAAGCTGTCCAATGGAAGCTCTGAAGAGAAGCTCTGAATGTTCTGAAGTTCTAGTTCAACGTGAAAGTCTCAACTGAAATGGAAAAATACTCAGGGAAGTATTTTATTTATAAATTCTTCTAGTATTAATTTCAGGGGGAGATTGTTAATCTCAGGGGAGACATATTCACACACTCTGAATTATATGCTTATGCTATATCTGTGTAATTGTCTTTGTTCATCTGATATTCTGGATACAAATTCATATCAATTCTGTATGTTTTTGTCATCATCAAAAAGGGGGAGATTGTTAGAACAAGAAATGTTCTGATCAATATTCTTAGTTTTGATGATAACATTATGTATGAATTTTGTATAAGACAATATGGTAATCTAATCCTTTACGTTTTCCATTTTAGGAAAAGTATAAAAGAGTTTGCACAACAGAAGATCTAGATGGCTTCATCAGAACATGGTCTGGCAAGACATCAGAAGATGGTCATGCAGAATCAGAACATGAACTGGAAAGCATCAAAAGATGGCATTCAGAAGCACAAGCTCTGAAGCTCTGATGGTATCACGCTTAAAGCTTTTCAAAGTCAGAAGACAGAAGATACTCTGCACCAAATCTGAAGACTCTGAAATTCAAACGTCTATTCAACACATTCTGAGTCCAAAATAAAGTACAAGATGAAAAAGCTATAACGTCAAATCTCTGACTGACAAAAGGAACGTTAGAAGCTACAAAAGGCAAAGTCAGTAAAAGCAGCAAATGCATGGCTCGAGGTAGTTGACAAAAGTGTGAAACATTAAATGCAGCGTTGTACTATTCACGCAAAGCATTAAATGCTCCCAACGGTCATTTCCTATCAAGCGCCTATATATAGAAGTTCTGATTCAGAAGCAGCAACCAACTCACTTGCAATATACCAAAATGCTGTCAGACTGAAATCGTGAAAAGCAAAAAGAACTTCATCTTCAACCTCACATCTTTGTAATATCTTAGTGAGTGTTAGGAATTAGAACTTAAGAGAAATATCACTGTTGTGATTACAACTTTATTAGAAGCAATCTAAACTCTTGTAAACATTTTATTTTACATTGATTGTAAAATATTTCCTAGAGTGATCAAGTTGTGATCTGTAGACTCTAGAAGACTTAGAGGGTATCTAAGTGGATAACCATTGTAATCAGTTGGATTAGTGGATTAAATCCTCAGTTAAGGTAAATCACCTTGTCAGGGGTGGACTGGATTAGTTTGGTTAACAATGAACCAGGATAAAAATAATTGTGTTCATTGTTTTTATCTTCCAATTTTTTTAGTTACACTTATTCAATCCCCCCTTTCTAAGTGTTTTTCACTCCTTCAATATCTTAGAAACTTCTGATAGATCGTTTAGGCTCCAGAAGTGACTTCTAGTCAGTGAGTCATAAAAATATGTACTTAGAGTAGGAGATAATCTGCTTAACTAAGAAGCACACATGTAATCTCCAGAAGATTGATGAACGTTATATCTCACTGACATCATCTGTAGTCAGCCACGAGTAGTTGGCTTGTGCAGGGTTAGTCACAACAGGATAGTTCTGCAGGAAGTCAAGGGATGATATATCTCGTGGAGATCACTGATTAGTCCTTTGTAGTTAATCACGAGTAGTTGGCTTGTGCAGGTTATTAGTGTGATGAACGTTATATCCAGATGGGATCACTGAACGGTTCAGTCAACTAGGGGTTAGTTACTCGCGGGTAGCTTGTTCAGGGTTCCTGAGTCAATGGACGTTATATCTCGTGGAGATCACTGAACGGGTCATTGTCCAGATGGTTAGTCACATCAGTTGGATGTGCAGGATGGTTAGTCACGACGGAGGATCGTGCAATTGTAATCATGATTTGGTTGTAGTGGATTAAGACCTCTGTTGAGAGGCAAATCACCTGAGGAAGGTGGACTTGAGGTATCCTTATTCAGAAGGTGAACCAGGATAAAAATAAATGTGTCTTTTACTTTCTACACATGTCATTTTAACTCAGAACTTCCAAGCTTTAATCTGCAGAACTGTACTAAGCAAGTCAGAAGTTCTGATATCCTTTAGAAGTTAAAATGAATGTCTCATTGGCTATGCAATTATCCTTCAGAATATGCTTCTGCTACGTAACTCATAGCATATCCAATACGTGAGATACATGAAGAAAGAAAAGAATTTGAAAGAAAGGGAAATATATTTTTAGAATAACACAATTCAATCTCCCCTTTCTTGTGTTTTTCTCCACCTTCAACCAGGCTCTGATACCACTAATGTAACACCCCAATTCTACCCACGTAATTTAAATAAAATCAGAGTATAACAATTCACAAACAAGCAATTGAGGTATCACATATTCATTCTCAAAAGCAAATCACCTCGCCGCATAAAGCGGATACATAGCATTCATAAGATACGGATGAAACGATAACGTCAAATAATCGTCTTTAACATGAATTCAACTTCCATAAAAGTGTAACGGAAACTCAATAATTAATTTAAAGAGTCATAGCATCTTAATTCAACAATTAACACACTCTAAGGTGATAGTCTCAAATATTCAACAAGACATGATAATAAAAAAAACAAGTAAAATAATGTGTTCGTCCTCTCAATGCGTATCACCTGAACGTTACCAATATAAAGATAACGGAGAAACAAAATAAGGGTGAGATATTAATTCATATAATTGAGCGTATGATAAAATGTATATTAGAAATTACACATATTCAGTCAATCGCATTCACGAGCACTAATATCAATATGCCATTCACAAATCATTAACTCACCACTTCACATACTTTCATCAATAACAAGTCACAAAATACAATCACGAAATAGTCACAAAACGTCACAATTATGAATAACCTAAGACATATGGGACATGACTCATGTATATGCATGTGGTACCAATCGGAGCTTCTGCCCCCGTCACCAATCGCCTAATTCAGAGGCACAAGGCATAAACCTTCGTCACAAATTTGCCAATCCAGGCCGTCACAATATATATGCAAATGTATACGACTAAATGAATCGGACACCACACAACACCATTATCATCATTTACTTCACAAAAATATTCGTCACGAGGCATACGCCTATATTACAATTATTACCGATTATTAAAGGTAATAACACTTCACATATATTCCAACAACTTCGAATAAACAACGGAACAATTCCGATAAATCACCAAGTCAATGGTCAATTCAAATAAACAAACAATCATAAAAATATTCACAACAAATCATAAGATATAATTATAATTAAATACCGGCGGTTAATAGGACATAATTCAATTATTTCACTGTGTGTCAATTTCCATCACAAAACCAACTTTGATTTATAAAGAATATTTAAATCAAACCCAATTTCGGTCGATTCGTAAAATATCACAATTTCAACAAACTAACACCACCACGTTAATCTACTAATTAAACTTAGCTACCACGTGAATTTTCATCAAATTCCGGACAACAAATTATACCGTTCAATTCAGCTATGTCGGTCAAACGAAATTGTTTTGAATTACATAAGGCACCTATTTCCTTCTCTTTTTTGCTACAGTATGTTATATATACATATTTTTGTTTCACTATTGTTTACTAGCTAGCTATACGCTGACCATTTGTATGCAATCTAAAGATATACAATAACTGTAATCTCAAGTTAACTACTTGGTTTAGAGGTTAAAGTTTTAATAATAGTTTTGTGGCAGTTTTTGTGCAATGCTAATGCACATGAACTCTCTTCTTTCTGAATATAGAAATAATTTTCAAAATAAAACATCCTAAAGATATATTTGATTTTTTTCTTCTTCTTCTTATAAAATAGTGTTATCAACTCTAAATAGTGAAGCATAATAGTTAACCGAAATAATGCTATAGCAAGATAGAAAAATGACTTCTATTTTTATATTTTTCTATATATAGCTCATATAATTTATACTATATTAGCATAAAAACTCAACAACTAGAGGAGGCGAAGCCCAAATGTTGTTCTAGTGTTTTCAAATTACAAGGTTCCTGAAATACCCCAACCATAAAGGATACTTTTTAAATTCTAATATCCAATCTCATTCTGAGGTACAACACTACAGCATCTCTTTGAACCCATTTCTATTTTACAGGCTTTCAATGAGCTTATTCTACTCAAGTACAAAATCAAGGAACAATAACGCAGAAACTCAAATAATTTCATGACAGAATCTTACTTCTAGCAATCAATTAACACAAGCAATTGCAATGAATCTACACACCTAATTACTCCACATACAAGGTTTCATAATCCTCATTGTAGGAAGAGAACTCCATCCCTACCTTGTTTTGATTGAAGAAAACTCTACAACCCTAGCACTTGAATTGGGATCTCTCTAAGCTTGCTCTCCTCTTCAAGACCTAGCCTCCTCCAAATGCTTTCTATTTTTCTGGTTTTCTCTCCACTCCTCTTCCTCTTACTAACACTAAAAACATAATTTTATCATAATATTGGGCTTAGTAATTAACACCCCCTTCACTATTCTTCACTTAGCCAAAATAGGCCCAA
Organism: Vicia villosa; assembly: GCF_029867415.1. Classification (NCBI taxonomy): domain Eukaryota; kingdom Viridiplantae; phylum Streptophyta; class Magnoliopsida; order Fabales; family Fabaceae; genus Vicia; species Vicia villosa. The sequence goes on from NW_026705920.1 coordinate 36,341, forward strand.
TAAGCTCATTAACTCAAAAACGATTTAAAATACTATATCTAGCGATATCCTACCGGTAAAAACATATTATTCTCAACCAAAATATTAACCAAGTCATAATTACGGTCAAATCTTAATTACTCGAAAAAATTACCAAAACGTTACATATTACCTCATTAATATTATTAATACTAAAAACATTAAAATTTCTGATTACATATCGACCCGCTATCCCGAACTAATACCGACTAAATCATCTCAAGACGCGAAAATTTCAATAAACATCGGAAACGACTAAATTAATCAAATAATTATATTTTCGGGCGTTATAGCACAAGCCTGATCCCACCAATCCCTAGGATCAGATCAATAACAATTTTGAGTTCTAAGATTTCTATATTTAGTCATGAACTTCACAATTAGTTTTGAAAAGGATTTGAATTTGCTGCAATCAAACGTGAAAAAAGAAATATAGAAGCTCTCTTCTCTCTCCTGCTGTACCCTTTGACATTGTGATTCAGCATGAAAAAAGTCATCGACGCAGGAGGATGGTCCAAGGTCAGGAGGCGAAACGGAGGTTTCAATGCAAGAGGAAGCTGGGAGAATGGTGCAAGAGCAGGTTATAGTAGAAGTGGCCCGGAAACTACAACATTCTTCGTAACTGAGTTTGGAGACAAGTGGGAGGCTAGAGATCTTTATCACGAATTTAAGGACCTTGGTGATATAGATGAAGTCTTCATTCCAAGCAAGAGATCCAAGTGGGGGAAAAGATACGGGTTTGTTCGATTTTTCAATGTGGAGGATGAGAAGTTACTAGAGACGAAGCTTGATAATATTTTTCTGGATGGAAAGAAGATTTTTGCAAATCTCCCAAAGTTCGGTAGAAGGGAAGCTCCTAGGGTAAAAGATGGTCGTCCGTTCAGAGACGAAACCACCACTAGCCACATCCCCACCTGGGCTCCGGAGAAGGCAGGTTCGAGGGGGCTGGTCAAAGGTGTCTCTTTTGCGAAGATACTTCAGGGAGAAACATCATCTAAGGTTTTGTCATTCAAATCTGCGAACCTCGATAAGCTAAGATTGGAGAAAGCGTTCGTGGGGGAGGTTGTCAACCCGGGGTTGGTGCACGACATGCAAGATCGCTTTCACGCTGAGGGTTTCTTTTCTATTAAAGTAACTCCTTTAGGAGCCAGCTTGTGTTTACTTGAGGATGAGGAAGGCATTCTGAAAGGCATGGTGGACGGAGGTAGTATCTGGCTTGAGCAGTGGTTCAGAGAAGTGAGAAGATGGAGTCCTAAAGAGGTTGATAAGGAGAGGCTAGTGTGGGTTAAGGTGTTAGGTGTTCCGTGCCACGTCTGGAACTTTATGTTCTTTGAGTTCATAGCACATCAAGTTGGAGTCCTAATCCATGAGGATGATAGAACCAAAGCTAAACAAAACTTGGATGTTGCTAGGATACTCATTCGTTCCAATAAGTTTTCATTCATCAACGAAGATTTCAAGGTTAATATTGATGATGATTACTTCAATATTTCTCTGATAGAAGACTCTTGTGAGGTGGTGGATAGTAGTAATCCTAAATCCATCAAATTCAAGTTTCGGAAGAAGATAGAGTCATCTTCTGAAGATTCAGTTAATGATTCAGATAATGATGATGCCGGTAGTGAGTTTGAGTACGTGTCGGAATCGGAGCTTGGGACCGGCGGAGAAGGAGAACCGGAGTTGGTGGTCAACATAAAGAACAAGGGTGAGGTTAAAGGTGACACAGCTTTCAAAATGTGTTATCCAAAGGATAATTCGAAGGTTTCTCAGGTTTTTAAGGAAGGTACTGATGGGACGTACATAAAGAGTGGACTGAAACAAGCGGTCTCAGCTAGCAAGGGCGTAGAGTCAGCGGGAGGGACAGATGGCAGTCCTAGGATAGTTACTTGTCCAACGAGATTTGCTGAAGGAGGAATTAGATCTTGTTTGGAGTTGGATAAGGGCCTAGCCAATGTTGGGCCTCTATCTCTGGGCCTTTTATCTTTTGACAAGGCTTGCTCCCTTTCAGTGAAAAACAGGCCCAAATCCAAGAAAGTTCGTCCGGTGAAGGATTTGGGAGAAAGGGTCCAAATTGAAGAAAATTTTGAAATCCAATAACCCTATTTCGCTTGTCTCAACCCTAAATTTGGCCCCAATTTCGTTCCTCAAAAATCTCACAAAAGTACTGAGTCTGAAGATAATTTCTCAGGAGGCATGAACCTGTGTTGCGAATCAACCACGGATTCCGACATTGTTCAATGCAACAGGAGATTGAAGAATAATAAGGAAGCTCACATGGCTCATTCGATCAAGGAGTCAATTGAGAGGCTTGGCATTGGGTGTGAAGGAATAGAAGATTTTATGCTGAAAGAGTTAGAAGAACTGGAGAAGAGAGATAAGGAAGGAATGAAAGCTACGAAGGCGATAACTGACAGCTTGAGATGATTATTGTAACTCAGAATATTAGAGGAGGAGGCTGCTCGTTAAAAAGGAAAAGGATAGGCTTTTCGAACAGGGTTGCGAAGGTGGATATGTGTTTCATTCAGGAAACAAAAATCTCTTCTTTCAATCAGTCTTTAGCTGTAGATTTGTGGGGCGACAGGGATGTTGAGTGGACTCATCTTGATTCTAATGGTGCTTCAGGCGGTTCGGCAATTATGTGGAGGAGGAATTCCTTGAAGCTCATTCAAAGCTTTAGAGGTCTAGGCTTTGTTGGGTTGAAGGCTGGTTATAAAGGCACCTGTGTTAATTTCATCAATGTTTACGCTCCCTGTTCTCCTGTCTTGCGTAGAGAAGTCTGGAATAACTTGATTAGGCTGAAGAACCAGTCAGCGGGGGAGGAATGGTGTGTAGGAGGTGACTTTAATTCAATTATGTTTAAGGAGGAGAGGGTGGGCAAGAGCTCTAATAGATGTGGCAGGGATTGTGCTGATTTTGTCAATTTTGCGAAGGAGATGGAGATTATTGACCTGCCGTGTGTTGGGGGCAGGTTTACCTGGTTCAGCGGGAGCGGCGGTGCTATGAGCAGATTGGATCGATTCTTAATCTCTGAGAAATTAATAACAATGTGGAAGCTTGATAATCAAACGATTGGCAAAAGAACTCTTTCGGACCACTGTCCCGTGTGGATAAAATCGGGTGGAAGTGACTGGGGCCCGAAACCTTTTCGGTTTAACAACAGCTGGTATAGCCATAAGGACTTTGATTCATTTGTGACTTCGGAGTGGAATTCTATGAATATCAAAGGCAGAGGCGACTTTGTGCTATACGAGAAGCTTAAAACCCTTAAAACGAAGTTAAAGGTTTGGAATAAAGATGTCTTTGGGTGGCTTGATTTAAGGATTGATGAGAAGATTGATGAGCAACACGAGCTGGATCGGTTCTTAATCTCTAATGCAGGTGGAGACGCGTTAGAAGCTGTCGAGGCAAGAAGAGTAGTGGCTGATGAAATCTGGAATAACCTGGCTTTGAGGGAACGCATGCTTCGTCTAAAGTCCGGTAATCTATGGCTTAAGGAAGGAGATATGAATTCCAAATTCTTCCACAGCTCCCTCAAGGAGAGAAATAGAAGGAACTCTCTCACTGTTATAGACTCGCCTAGTGGACAGGTGGAGGGAGTAGCGGAGGTTAAAGCGCACATCCACCAACACTTTGCTACTTTCTTCAAAGAGCCTCACGAGATCAGACCTGTACCTGTTGGCATTGAATATAATTGTTTGGAGCCTAACAAGGTGGAGAGGATGGAGAGACTTTTTACTGTTGAAGAAATTAGAGGAGCTGTCTGGGATTGCGAAGGTAACAAAACCCCTGGCCCTGATGGATTCACCATGTCGTTCTTCAAGAATCATTGGGAATTGCTAAAATCTGACATTGTCAACTTTATTAACGATTTCCACGACAAGGCGACTCTTACGAAAGCCTGTACAGCCTCCTTTATTACTCTAATTCCGAAGGTCCTTAATCCTCAATCTTTAGCGGAGTACCGTCCCATTTGCTTGGTCGGGAGTCTTCAAAAAATCCTGTCGAAGCTGCTGGCAGGTAGACTCAGAGAGGTTATTGATTCATTGGTCTCCACCAAACAAAGCGCTTTCATTAAAAACAGGAACATCATGGATGGTATTCTTCTCGTGAATAAAGTTATGGATTTGGCAAAAAGAGAGGGGTCCAAGTGTCTTGTCCTTAAGGTTGATTATGAGAAAGCCTACGATTGCGTGAGCTGGAATTTCTTGCGGCAGACCATGACAAAGATGGGGTTCGGCAGAAGATGGTTAAGATGGATGGAGGCGAGCGTTTTTACTAGTTCCATGGCTGTTCTTGTGAATGGCAGTAGTACGAAAGATTTCAAGGTTCACCGTGGCCTTCGCCAAGGTGACCCGCTTTCTCCGTTGTTATTTGTTCTAATTATGGAGGGCCTTACAAAGCTGATGGAGAAGGCGGTGATGCTTGATGAGTACAAAGGTTTTCACTTTGGAGACGACAATGTGGTGGATATCCTACACTTCGCAGACGACACTATTATTCTCGGAGATGGGAGCGACCAAAACCTTTGGAGTTTAAAGGCAATTCTGAGGGGTTTTGAACTTATGGCTGGTCTTAAAGTTAACTTTTGGAAAAGTAAATTATACGGTATCAACATATGTGAAAGGAGACTGGGGTTATCGTCTACCTTTCTTGCTTGTGGCATAGGCGTAACTCCATTCAAGTTCTTGGGGGTAATGGTAGGTGATAGTCCAAGGAAAACGGGGATGTGGAAGGAGGTAATCCGGAACATAAAAAGAAGACTCGATAAATGGAGAGGTAGATTTCTCTCTATAGGAGGAAGGGTGGTGCTGATCAATTCCGTTCTGAATGCGATTCCCATATATTCGCTATCGTTTTACCGTGCTCCACAGAAGGTGATAAAAGAAATTGTTAGCATCCAACGTAAATTCTTATGGAGGGGGGGTGGAAGGAGGTGGAGGGATCAATTGGGTTAGTTGGCGTAGTGTTTGCAAGCCGAAGGCGGAGGGTGGGCTTGGCATCCGTGACGTGGATAGCATAAATGTGTCCCTTCTCATGAAGTGGAAGTGGCGAATCATGACAGAGGAAAATGCTATATGGTCCAATATCATCAAGCATAGATACTCCAACCCTGTGGCGAAGATGTTTGTCAATGACAAAGCTGTTATATCCCGGAAGGATTCCATTTGGTGGCGGGATTTGCTGTTAATTAATGACTGTGCTGGATCCAATGGTGTCTCTGTTTCTGACTTATTTTTTTGCAGGGTTAAGTCTGGCGATTTTGTGTCTTTCTGGTTCAGCAAGTGGGCTGGAAACCAAGCTATTTCCGAAGCCTTCCCGGAGCTGTACAATTCCGCGATCAATCCATGTATGACTGTGGCAGAAGCTGGGTTTTGGCATGATGGATCTTGGGTCTGGGACAGCGACCGGTGGATAAGCAATGTTGATGACGAGACAGCTATGGAGCTGCTGGAGCAGCTGGTAGAGATGCTGCCACCGCTGGATCCAACAAGCACGGGCAGGGACGAATTTATTTGGGCAGAGGACGATTCACACAGCTTCACTGTAAAAGAATGTGCGAAAATAATTAGGAGAGGTGGTTCTTCTGTGGGGCTGCAGGAAGAGGTTCTAAGCAGAATTTCTTTCTTGTGGAAGCTCAAAATCCCTTCTAAAGTGGGAATTTTTCTTTGGAGATTTTCTTTAGGAAGATTGCCCACTAGAGATCAACTGAAAAAGAGAGGGATTCTCATGGATGATGGCGAGTGCTGCTGCGTGTTTTGTTCTCAGATTTTGGAGGACAATTATCACCTCTTTGATGGGTGCATTATTACTAGAAGAATTTGGCACAAAGTAGGAGAGTGGATTGGAATAACTTCTATTAATTTATCGAATGAAGAGCTGAGGAACTTTCCGGATAACTTCACAAAAATTAAGGCGGTAGACGAACGATTAACTGTAGGTCTCATTTGGTCGGCGGTTCTGTGGAATCTGTGGATTATTCGAAATAGTATTATTTTTAGCGGTAACGACTTTAACTTTGACGAGTGTTTTAGTGCTATAGTTCTCACCTCGTGGAAATGGTTTAGGTCAGTTAATGTTTCTTCTACGGCTTGTAATTTTCACTTTTGGAACATTTTACCTCCCTCTTGTATAAAGAGGTAATTTGTTGGCTTTTGTAGCTCCTTGTTCATATATATATCATTACTTATTAAAAAAAAAAATAATTCACGCAGTTAGCACATGGGTGGAAGTTCAATCAAGATCAGACGATGTAGAAATCAAAGAATTGTTTTTTTGCAACTCTATCATGGTTGCGATCTGACTATCCAATCTTGATCCATCGACCATGATGTCCTGGCTGCGTGAATTCGTGAGATTTTTTACAGCAACCAAATCCTTTTGAGAACCTTGTACATGATGCGTGTATTTCATTGCAAAGAGCATACTTACAGAATATATTACACACACTATTTCTAGCTTTCCTTTGAGGATCCATGAGCCATTCTTTCCCTTGATGACCAAAGTTAATATTGTTGATTGAATAGTAGCAAAAAGTGACAAAATAGAAATGCTAGAGTATTGATATGGATACTTTTTTCTAATCTTAGCTTGTATAACAAACCAAGAATACCACAAAATGCAACCTCCAGATAGAAGTATTGAAACTATAATCCATTTCTTTAACTTTGCAGCTGGTGGCACATCTGTGTCTCTATTTGCTATGTGTCGAGATTGTGATTAGTTTAAGGGAATTCCTTTATAAAGGGCTAATAACAAAACTCCACCAATGCACACAATAGCTCCCAAAGTTTTGGCTGTACCACTCTTGCTTTTCAAGTTCACCTTCTCTATCCTAGAAAATTTTCAAACCAAAAGGTAATTAATTGAAAACTTATTGTAGTTATATTAATAACACAATCAAGTAATTATACCTTTTTGTTTAACTTACCCAAATGGAAGTGACATGATGACATGATGAACGTAAATACATGCACCGTGTTGAGGAATGCACATGAGACTGTAGCAGATGTATACTTAAGTCCAAGAAGAAATAGGTACTGAGGGATTGTTACTCTGAAAGGCATTCATAGAACGTTATTTACTCGAAAACTATAGTTATCAACTTATCAACATAGTTAAAAACATTAGCACAGAACTATAAGCATGTTCATTGTAGTGGTAATCGGTTACCGGCTACCGTATCTTTCGAAACCCAGAATTCTGTTTTTTGTATGGGTAATCGGTTACCCCCCTTTCAGTAACCGTTTACTGCCTCCCAAACAACAACAATGACCCTTTCAAGCAGTGGTAGTCGGTTACACCTATCTCAGTAACCGATTACTGCGTACCTGCAACCCCAAAAATCAATTTTTACAGCAACTTAAGCTCCCCAAACACCACCCAATCGAACCATTACGATTGTACACGAAAAACAGAGCCAATTTACAGGTAATACATGTTATATCATCAATCAAACAACACATACAACATCACCAATCAAAATCCCAACCTAGAATCTATCAATTTGAACCTAAAAGATCAAAACTCCAACCTAGAATCTATTTATCTATCGAAACAATAGCATACCATATCAATCCTATCATCTACAACCCGAGAATAGAGGTTAATCGGAAGAGTCCCCCCCCTTACCTTAGAGTTTGGGATCCTTGAAAGCTCTCTTCCTCTTCTTCTCCTCTTTCGCACTTTCACGTTCTCTGCTTCTCTCTACTTTTCTCTTCTCTTCTCTTTTAGCTTTCTATTTCTTTTTCACAAACTTCCTTTATTTTATGAAAATTAATTAATAGTTAGTAGGGCCTATATCACTTAACACCCCTCCTCTGCTAACTGTACCACAACCCCAATAACACTCATCCAATAATTCTTCCAATTTTTGATTTAATCACCGAATAAATTAGTAAATCCAAATAATTAAATTAACAAATTTAATTAAATTAGTTTACGAAATTACAGATGTTATACTTTTTATAATATTGTATTATTCACGTAAATATGACATATCTTTCTAATTTAAAGAAAATAATTGAAATTTTTTATGTATAATTTATTAACATTTCTCACACTATAAAATTTTATTTTGTATTTAACATAATTTTAAAGCATATTTAATCATATAATTATAATTAACTTTACTTAATCAAATATATTATTTCGTTTAAAAAAATTAAGGTAAAAATTATAAACAAACCTAATTCAAGAGGAAATAGTATTTAATTAGTTCAAGAGTATTCAAAAACGGTAAGTTATATAGAACAAACAAATAGAAAATATTAACACGCATCAATTAATTTTTTATTAAATAATAATAAATAGAAAAATTTAAATAATTAAAGCAAGTAAATATTAATTGTTTAATTAATCAGAATTCGATAAATCGTATTGTGTGTTTCGATAAATTACTCTGTAAATTGAATTATTTTTTCTTACTAACATATTTTCAAATAATTGGTTTTTTCCGGAGACAACATTCTAAAAAGAGTGTTTGGTTCTTGAATAACCAATTTTTTTTAAATTTTAAATAATGCATATTAAAGTTTATAAGAAAATTTATATAATACGATTAAGTTATTAAGTAAGTTTTATTAAAAAAAGGTGGTAAGAGGACTTACCAAATAAGTTGTAAAAAAAACACATGCTAAGTATAAACAATTTGGTTCAATGCAATAATAAATAAAAGTAAATATTCATTCAAATGTATAATCCAAAGCTAATGTAAATAAAGTTCATGACTTGGAAAAGAGTTGGTACCAACACTATCATTAACTAATTTAGACACACGGGTCTCTTAAGTAGCAACGTTTTTTAAAGACCATGCTTCATAACTTGTGCATCATTTACAACCTTTTAATTTTGTGATCATCAGCTTACCCCAAAGAACCTTTTTCAAGCGGAAATACATATACTTTTAAAGTAAGAGCTTCGTTTTTGGTCAACTCAAAAACACACACATCACCCGTTTTCAATTTATTGTCGGCTGCAAATTTCTTCCATCCAAATTTAATTTTTCCAAACCAATATTTTGCTTCCCATGTTCTCCCATCCGTAAGCTGAAGAAGAATATCATTCTTCTGTGTCTTCATATAGTTTTTTGTAAAAGTTATTGGAACATACTGCATTTAAACTTTTCTTTATTAAAAATTACAAAATCTAACTAATAAATATTTATTAGTAGAATATTAAAAATTAAGAATTCAGTGAAAAATTGTTTTGTTCATGTTGAATATCATGCAACGGATATTCAATTTCAAGGGTTCTCTTGTCAAATATATGAACCATAAAATGAGAAGTTTTCTCATATTGAAACACTATCATGTTTCCATGAGCTAATGAATAGTATGTAGCGAAATCCTTCCAACCCTTTTGAAACCAGAAATCACCATCAGCTTTAACGGTATGTATTTCCCATTTTTTCTCATCTGGAGTCTTGAGAAATATAGGATTTACCATATCATTACTATATTTCTTAGTGAAATCCTTTGGAAGCCTCTACAAAATATGAAATTTTATATTAATAAACATATAATAATAAAATTCATAAACTCTAATACAATCTTTGAGATAAGCATGTAAGGTAGTGTGAAAGTAAGTACCACGTAATTTCTATCTTGCTTGATATAATGAGTGCAAAATAACAAACACTGTATATGTATAGTAAAATCAAACAAAAGAAGAAAAAATTGATTAAATAATACTTACTATTTTTCCATCTTTAACCATTGCTGTAGTAATAATTTTAAAAAACCGAACAGTGGAAGTTGATGAAATTTGCTGGTTCATATTGGTCCTCATTGTTGATAAAGTCTCTGCTTTTGCCTCAATAACACGGTCTATGGAAGTAGATGAAATTTTAATTACTATAAAAATAATGTAACATTATTTTTGAGGAGCAGTTTTATATTATAAAAAGACAATATTTTAAAAAAATTTATATAAAAAATAACTTAAAATTGAATATAGTCGAATGATATGTAAATCTAACTAACCTCTAAAAGTAATAGAAGGTTCATATAAAACATCAAGACTTAATGACTAAAAAATTAAAAACAAAACATTTTCCACATAGTAATATCATCATTAGAAAGAATTACCTTCTGTGTTTTAATACCTAAAGTCTTCTTCTTGCTTTGCTTTATAATATGATACCTTCGTCTTGCTGTTGCTCAACTTCACAACACACACAAAAATAATCTGTTTGCTCGGTTAACACTTGTTTTAAATATATGTATTCTAGCAGAATACATATATTTGTGCTAAGCAGAGGTTTCACTCATTTAGTCCAAACTGATCAAATTAATCTCATTAAAGCTTCTAAATCTAGTTTCTTACCCTCTCACTCTCTCTTTGCTGATGATATAATGGTTTATTGCAGGGGTGACTCCAAGTCTTTGACTGCAATTTCTAAACTCCTCTTGGAGTATGGAAATTACTCTGGCCAATTTTGTAGCCTCTCTAAGTCCCTTATCTATGTTGGTGGAATGTCTTATTCCAGGCATCATAGATTAGCTGAAATCATTGGGTTCACTAGGGCTGAACCTCCTTTCACTTATCTTGGGGTTCCTATTTTTGTTGGAAGGCCTAAACCTTGTCATTTTATGTTTATTGCAGATAATATCAAGATTAGGCTTGCTGCTTGGAAGGCAAAAATTCTATCCATGGCTGGCAGGGTGCAATTGGTGAAATCAGTGATTCTCAGCATGTTAATACACTGCCTTTCCATCTATAACTGGCCTGGAAGTTTACTTAAGAGGTTGGAGAGTTGGTTGAGAAACTTCATTTGGAGTGGTAGTATTGACAAGAAGAAACTTGTTACCATTGCTTGGAAATCTTGTTGCAAGAAAACTAATGAAGGAGGCCTGGGCATTCCCTCTCTTAAAGTGTACAACTCTGCCACCAATCTGCATTTGTGTTGGAAGTTTATGAACAACAATCAATGCTGGTCCAATGTTCTTAAAGCAAGAGTTGACAGGAATGGAAAACTCATAAAATATCATATCAAGTCTTCCATTTGGCATGGCATAAAAGAGGCCTATGGTACTGTTTTAGAGAATTGTGTGTGGAGCATTGGTAATGGTTGCAAGGTGAACTTTTGGCTTGATAATTGGATTGGTGAGTCTTTGGCTAGCAAGTTCAATATCCCTGATAAATTCCACTATGCTCTAACTTCAAAAGTGAAAGATTGGTGGATTAATAACTCTTGGTCCATAAATCAGAATATTCAAACAGCCTTGCCTAGCCTTTTGAATGAGATCTCCACCGTGCACATTTCTGAATCTCTTGTGGAGGATCTTTTCGTGTGGAAGGATGCTGATGATGGAAAATTAACTCTCAAATTAGCTTATGACTGTATTCAAAAACCTTGTCCTTCTGGTTTGTGGAAATCTTTCCCTTGGGACATTGACTCTCTTCCTTCACACTCTATGTTAGCTTGGAAACTGTTGCACAATAAAGTCCCTACTGATGATCAACTTTGCTTGCGTGGATTTTTATTCCCTTCCATGTGCAGTCTTTGTCTTTGTGACAGTGAAACCTCCAAGCACTTATTCTTTGACTGCGTGTTTGCGAAGAAAATCTGGAATTGGTTTGTTGCTACTACTAATCTAAACTTGGTAGTTACTAACATTGAGGATTGCTTTTGGATCATCAACCAAAACTGGTCTGCCCAAGCTAAGTCTGTTATCCAATCCAGCATTGTTTGCATCCTTTTTCAAATTTGGACTGCTAGGAATAAAGCCCGTTTTGAAGACAAGATTTGGAGCTGGAAAACCTGTACCTCTGCTGTCTCTGCCCATGCTAAGTTAGTTGGCAACAACTCTAAAAAGGCTTCCAATTCTGACATAAACAATTTCAACTTCCTGAAAAAGTTTGACATCAATTTGAATCCTAGAAGGCAGTTAGCTACTCTGGAAATTTATTGGTCTCCTCCTCTTGATGGGTGGATCAAATGCAACACCGATGGTGTTGCTATTGGCAACCCGAGTGTAGCTGCGTATGGTGGCATCTTCCGGAACCATTTGGCGGAGCATGTCTTGAGTTTTTGTGATTTTGTTGGCATTGAGTCTTCTAAGAATGCTGAGTTTTTGGCTGCATTAAAAGCCATTGAGCTAGCTAAGCAACATAACTTCTCGAAATTGTGGATAGAAACCGATTGTACCTTTGTTGTTAACGTTTTTAAGAATCATGATTTGGTGCCTTGGAAATTCCGATCTCGTTGGCTCTCGTGCTGGAACTACACGCTTGGTATGGATTTTATGATCTCTCACCACTATAGAGAGGCCAATTTTTGTGCGGATTCTTTGGCTACTCTTGGATTAAAAAGCAAGAATTTTAAATTGTTTCATTTTGTTCATGAGGATATCAAGAGAGATTACTTATTGGACAAGGAAGGCTCTCCTAGACATAGAATTTGTAATTAAGGGGTTTTTGGCTTGGTCCCCATTGTGCTTTGTAATCTCTTTTTAATTAATGATATCTTCTTTTGTTTAAATATATATATATATATATATATATATATATATATATATATATATATATATATATATATATATATATATATATATGTATTCTTTTGCTTCTTAACTTTTGTTTGCTGATTGAGACTCATCAAGCTAGCTTAAGTGTATAGGTATTCCGAAAGAATATCAAATCTGAAAAAGTCCTTTGTTTATTTTTGAAAAGTATTTTGTCCTATCTATAAAGTGCGTTATCCTCTGTCACGAATGATATTGTTCATTGGTTTAAATACATGGATTGGTTAATAACCATAGGATGTTATCTTTGATAAGTCATATCATATTTATTTTGATAAACATAGGAGTTGCTTGGAAACAAATTAAGTAGTGTGAAGAACAAACCTATATATTTTTATGTTATAAAATATTTAATGTTTCAACAAAATAAAGAATTTGAATATTCAATAAAAATTTTCTTCATACAAAATTAATTGTGTCTATATTGAGTTATATTTTTTAATTAAAATTTTAATGATGGGTATTTATATTGAGAGTTACTATATTTTTTACTCATTGAATTTCAACTGTTTTACCGTAAGCTTTCAAACATCTTATAAACTGGTTATAGTATGTATTAAAAGCAATAATATAGAAAAAATATGCATCGAGAAATGTATTTATCTTGAACAATCATTTTACATTTCTTTGATCATTATTCTTGTTAAATTCGAGAAGAATTTAACATTAAAGTCTTGCTATATGATTGTTCAAAATTGAGTTTTAACATATCAAAGTGTTAATATAACACCCCAATTCTACCCAAAGTATTTAGGCAAGAAAATATCAGAGTATTAAAATTTCATACAACACAATTAGGATGTTACACTAAGTAACCAAACAAACACCTAGAAAACAAACGGACATCAGTGATGCCAAAAGCATACAACACCTGCCAATAAAATGATACATAACACACGGAAGATGTGAACATATATATATATATATATATATATATATATATATATATATATATATATATACGTATAGCTCTCACTATCAAAGAGGAGTTTTCCAAAATAAAGTGTTTACAATACACAATGGCACGTCATCACATATACATATTCAAATGAGTCATATACAAATAAATAACAATAGACTCCCGACTCCCCGGTGTTACGTATCAGAGCAACCGACAAGACCAACTGGAGAACTACCTCATCCAAAAGACTCCCAAAGTGGCTAATCTGCAGGATGTCACTCAAGCATCAAATCAGCAGAAGGGTGAGAATATAATTCATAATGAAAAGCATGTTAAATATAGTAATGCCAACAAGTATCATCAAGAATCATACAACAAAGTAATCCACTCATTTAACCACAAACAATATATAAGTAATGTGACACATGAATGACAACATAAATTATAAAGACTGACGATGATGAATGAGACTCGACTATGCATATGCATGTGGTACCAAATCCGGAGTAAAACTCCTCCTTGTCATTATGACAAATACACTTGCCGAGCATTATGCTGGGACTTTATTCCACTCAGGAAGCCCGCAGGCTGTCGTCATCGAGCATGCAGCTCCCACTGATGACCTCTTGCCACTCAGGCTAATATACCGTTACCGAGCATTAAGCTCCTACTGGTAACCATGCCCGCAGGCCATCTGTTAACAGCATTCCGCCATTAACGTATTGAAATGTTATGCTGTGCAAATATATGACTCTTTTACACGACAACAACATCATCAACAATATAACACGATCATACACTCACGTTACATCGTTTATATTCTATCCAAAAGGATACATCACCGATTAATAACATCGTTATCAATTACATCACACCGTAATTACCACACAGGCATTAATAAGCACACAGCACACATTCACCGTCAAAACATACTGGCCACATCGGCATAGATGAACGTATAACACACTTATACACATCAAATAAATATTGGCCATCGGCCCACAACTTCATCAATACATCATCAACAAGTTGTAATAACAACAATTCAACAATGATAATACATCATTCTCATAACAACAATTACTTGCCATAAGGCCACACATTATGTTAACAACAAACAACCAAACATCGTCACATATCAAGAATGAACAGTCATTAATACATAACACATACGAACATGATTTCATGTTAATCCACACATCAACAACAATTGCAACCAAGCACTATGATTATTTACCAATCATATCGCGCATATAAATAATTATGTGTTTTCATCAACAACACATCATAACCAATTAATCACAAGCTAACAAAGCCTATACTATCATATAGAACATCCAACTAGCTTCCTAACGCTTCGAACGGCGTATAAAACGGAGTTACAGATCAAAAGTTACAAGGTTTCAAAGTTTGGAAAGTTGAACATACTACACAATTCATCACTTGATTCTAATAAAAATAATAGGAGACTACATCCCATGAATCATTTAATTAGATAATAGTATAGTTCATTGCGTTAGCTTTCCAACGCTTCGAACGGCGACAAAATCGGAGTTACGGTCCAAGAGTTACGAAGTTTCAAAGTTTTGGAAAAACAGAAAATGCTGTTGGCCGCTCAGCGGGCTCAGCGGGCCACTAAGCGAAAATTCCAGAATCGGACCAACTAAAACTCCGCCCAGCGGGCCTGAGGCCGCTTAGCGGACCTGAGAAAAACCAGAAAAAACCCAGCACGAACAGAACTGTCTCAAGCCCTAATACCCACCAAAACCACTCCAAAACATCATTATAACTCCAATACAACACTTACATACCATAGAAACAACCTAACATCAAACTTTTCATGGTTGATTCATCAATATTTCTCAAACCCTAACTTTATCTCCAAACTCAAACAAGCCATGGAAATGGAAAACAAACATCATCAATGAAGATATCTATCATCATACTACACATACACCCCACAAAATCATGTTCATAACTTCAAAACTCACAAAACTCATAATCTACCATTGTTGGCCAAAGCATGGAAAATGAACAAGAACAAGAACAAGACTATAAGAATCATACATTCAAGATAAATTAGATTCACCCCCTTACCTTGGATTTGTTCTTGGATCAAGGTTTGTTTTGATCTCCACAAAATCTCTTTTCCTCTTCTTCTTCTCTTTCTCTCTTCCTTTTCCTTTTCTTCTTTCTTCTGTTTTTTTTCTTTTTCTTTCTCTCTTATCTCTTTTCTTATAAAGAAAATATCTATTTTACGGTCTAAACTCAATTGCTCATAAAAACCCCAAAACGCCGAATATTACCTTAATAATATTTCTAGTACCAAAAATATGAAAACCTTCAATTAAATATTAGTCCGCCATCCCGAACTAATACCGACTGAAACAACTCCAAAAATGGTAAAATTCCAACAAACGTCCAAATCAAGCATATACTTATTTTTCCGGGCGTTACAGTTAATCTATTCTTGATTAATTTCAAAATACTTTAACATTCAAGCATCCCTGAAGGATTGCACGAAGAATAATTTTTCTTGATAGTTGTTTATGAAAATAATTTGAGATGTGGTTTTTGTAGAACTAAAATTTAATATTAAATTATTTCCAAAGAATTGTTCAAAGAATGAATTTTAACTTATTATTGTGTTTATTAGTAATTGATGAATTCCAGAAGAATTCAACATTCAAGCATTCTTAAAGGGTTGGATCTATAATATTATTGAATCCTAGAAGGATTGCATCCTTAATATCAAGGAATCCTAGAAGTATTGCATTTACAACATTAACGAATCTCAGAAAGATTGCATCTACAAATATTAACGAATCCTATAAGTATTGCATCAACTATATTTAAAATTAGCAACCTGATTGCATCAATAATATTACCGAATTCTAGAAGATATTAATCAATAAAGTTTTGTAACATAAATTTATGAGAAATCAAATTGAATAAAAATTATCCAATTTTTTCTCCATAATTTGATGGTAAGCATACATGGAGGATTGCAAATATTGTAATTTTTCTTAATAGACTGAAGCTCTCAGATATATTTTTTAGTTTTAGTTCCATAAATTATATTAGTTTTATTCTACCTATTATATCTTATTTGACAAGAAAAATATCAATTGTGAAGGATTGCATGAATAACATGCATCCCTTAAGAATTGCATGAATTGTATTAAAATATCTCCGAAAAATTTCACAAAGATTTTTGTGTTTCGATGTAAAAATTTGTAAAATGCTCATAAAATAATTATCATTCCAGAAGAATAACACGGATGACTCTAGTGCAATCTAGAAGGATAACTATGTTTTTATATTTTTGAAGTTTTTTTCCTAGCAATTGACAATTTTAATAACTTCTTAAATTTGTTAGTATATCATTTGTTGCATAATTGGAATTATAAATCCATATATTTCATTTTATTGACAATATCTAACATTTCTTTTTTAATTACTATCTAGATTTTTTATGTGTCATGGTTTAATATTTTTGATGCCATTGATTATAAGAAAACTTGTGTTACATTGTAAAATCACAAATGTCATGTCCTTTATATTATTTAGACCTTCTTTTTGTTTCCAATAGATATAACATGAAATTTTTTACTCCTATAATTATCAGGGTTGAGGATTGTGATGTCACTGACAAAAGGAAATTGTTTTACTTTCGAATCACAAATATAATGTATCTTAATGTAATTTTGAGCTTTTGTCAAATTTGGCATATATATAAGTTTTGGAATGTAAAACTGATTCAAATTTTTATCACTACTATCGTTTTGGAGAAAAAAAAAACAAATTGAAATTTTTATTGAAAATAATTTTTCGTTACATGACTTTTTGTCTTTTTAGTTATCATTGCACTAAAAGTTATCATGGATAATATTTTAAGAATTATTTCAATTCAATCACATGGAAGTGTCAAGAAAAAGAATTTATGAAAATTTCTTTTTAGTTATTATAATAAGTTAATCACATAAAAAAGCATTTCTTTTATTTAGTAAAACGAAAGACTGATGTCAATATTATATCTGGAACCTCAAAAATAATTGAAGGCTCAGAAAGAGAGAGGGTGTTGTTACGTGGAGGAACAATATTTCATATTGATAATGAATTATATTCCTCCAAGTCTCATAGAAATTTATTAAGTTTCAAATATATTCGCCTAAATGGAAACCATTGAAACAGAACATGATAGAGGGGTTGAATATCTCTGTATTACAAAACACGATTTGGACACAAAATATGTAATGGAGAAGCTACTAGCTTTATCTTTTGGCTTGTACTACACTTATATTAGTACAATTGAAGCACATACAACTTTTAACCAGAAGTTTACAAATAATGATAAATTTCTAATTTGGCAAGATCGGTTGGGTCATCCTGATTATATAATGATGTGAAAAATAATTGAAAACTCATGTGTTCATCAATTAAAGAGTCGGGAAATTATTCAATCAAATAAGTTCTCATGCAGCTAATACTCGAAAGGGAAGTTGATAATTCGACCATCACCAACAAAATTGGAAATGAATTTGTCTATTTTTTAGAGCGAATGCATGGTGATATTTGTGGGCCAATACACCCATCATGCGTATAATTTAGATATTTTATAGTTTTGGTTGATGCATCACCTAGATGATCACATGTTTGTATGTTGTCAACTCGGGCACAGTCGTTTGTGAGATTGCTAGCACAACTAATTCAAATAAAAACTCATTTCCCTAAATATCATGTCAAGGAAACACGTCTTGATAATGGTGCAGAATTTTCATCCCAAGAATCTAATGAGTATTGTATGTCTATTGAAATTGACATTGAACATCCTGTAGCACATGTTCATACACAAAATGGACATGCAAAATCATTTTTAAGAGTATTAAATTAATTGCAAGACCGCATATCATGAGATGCAAACTCCCAATTTCTACTTGGGGACATGCAATTTTACATGACACAACATTAATTCGCACCAGGTCAACACGTTATCACACCTCTTCCCATTTACAATTAGTTTTTGGTAAAAAAACCTAATATTTCCTCTCTTAGAATTTTTTTATGTGCGATTTATGTTTCAATTTCTCTACCACATCACACCAAGATGGATCTTTAAAGGAGGACGAGAATATATGTTGGATATGACAATCCATCTATTATAGAGTCCCTTGAACCAACAACAAAAGATTTATTCACGGCTTAATTTACTGATTGTAATTTTGATGAATAAAATTTTCAACATCAAGGGAAGAGAATAAGAAGCTGGAAAAAGAGACCAGTTGGAATGAATTATCATTATCTAATCGTGATCCTCGGAAAAAAAAGTGAACTAGAAATTCGAAAGATAATTCAGTTGTAAAACTTAGCAAATTAATTACCAAATGCATTCACTGATCCAAAAGGTGTGACTAAATCATATATATCAGTTGCAAATGCTCCAATAAAATTGATATCCCTGTTGGACAATTCAATGAGACTCAAGCACGGATGAAGCGTGACAAAGAAAAATATGGCCCAAGTGAGGATATTGAAAATCTTAAAGAATCTTCAGACATAATAAATATTTTAGCTATATAAGTGGCTTATCAAGTACCTAAAATTCATGAAAATAAAGAGATCTCGATAAATTATGCCTATAATGGAACCGACAAGAATTCGACGTTTATGATATTTTGTATACAATCCGCTAAATATGATAAATGAAAAGGAGGATCATGAACCAATATCTATTAAAAATTATAGACAAAGCGAGGATTGGCCAAAATGGATATATGCAATTTAAGTAGAATTAAACTCACTTCGCAATAGACAAGTTATTGGACACATAGCCCGAACACCTCAAAGTTGTGAATCCAGTTGGATACATATGGATTTTCGTGCGAAAATGAAATGAATATAATGAAACAATGAAATATAAAGTCAATCTAGTAGCTCAAATATTTTCGTAAAGACCTGTAATTGATTTCGATTAGACATGTTCACCTACAGTAGATGTAAGTGCTTTTCAATATTTTATAAATCTTGTAACACATGAAAGAATTAATTTTCATATAATGGAAGTTGTTACAACTTATTTATTTGTATGGCTCACTAGATTGTGAAATTTACTTGATACTCCCTGAAGGGTTCAATATACCATATGCACATAATTCTGGATTTCGAGAAAGCTACTCAATCAAATCGAGCAAGTCTATCTATGGACTGAAACAATCTGGGCGCATGTGTTATTATCGTCTCAGTGAATATTTTTTAAGGGAGGAATATACAAATAACTTCATTTGTCCTTGCTTTTTTATAAAATGATATGGAAAAGTATTTGCAATAATAGATGTCTATGAGGATGACAAAAATATTATTGGAACTTTTGAAGAGCTTCCAAAAGGTATAATTGTGTAAAGAAATTGTATGAGATAAAGGAATTGGGAAAGATAGAGTCCTTATTAAGTTTACATTTGGACAATAGAAATTTATACACCGATAAATCTATATAGAAAAAGTGATAATGTTTTTCTATATGGGCAAGTCTCAATTTCAGTCTACTCCGATGATGTTAAAGCTTAGGATTTGGATAAGATTCTTGTAGACCTCGAGAAGAGGATGAAGAACTACTTGATCTAGAAGCACCATATCTCAGTGTAATTCAAGCACAGACATATCCTGCTAAGTATACACACCATGAGATATCAATTTTTGTTAATCTATTAGTAAAGATATAATTCTTCACCTACACAAAGACGTTGAAATAAAGTCAAACAAATACTTTGTTACCGTAGAGTTGAAAGTTACTTATCAGATCTTTATAATGGTAGATCACAAATATGTCACTTGTTTACTTGTGGAGGTACAACCATTTCATAGAGATCTATGAAACAACTCATAGCAACAAATTCATTAAATCATGCACTACATGAAGTCACTTCCAAGAAGAACTTTTAAGTAACGACTACAATGAATATCATCTCACATATAAATGTATGTATAGGGGGAATACATATGTTTTGCACTCTTTTTTTCCTTTACCATGGTTTTGTCCCACTGAATTTTCCTACTAAGGTTTTTAATGAGGCAATTCACATTGAAAGGATATTATACTTTTTTCCTTCACTATAATTTTTTCCACTGGATTTTTTCTAGTAAGTAGATGTGGATGTTCATTTACCCAACTTTCTATATTCTTTAACTCATATGAGTTAATTTTCTAACCTTTTGTGTATTCCTTAAGTTAATGATTTTTAATTGATCATGTACTATAAATATGTTTTATGTTGCAATGTAAGTGGACTTGAAGATGATAATACAATATTATTTTCTCTCTTCTCTTTCTTTCATTCATCTCTCATTCATCTCTATTATTTTGGTTAATTCAATCACACAAAAAATTATTATGTAGGAATTAGTTTTTATTAAATAATAATAAATAGATAAAAGTAAATGATTAAAACTGAAGTAATTTTTGTGATTATCATGCTGAAACATTTACAAATTTGTTCCACAACTTATTTATTTTTCAATAAGTAAAGATTTCATTAAAACCATAGAGAAAAATTACAAGCAGTAAAAAATCCCTCTACCTCACCTCTTGATACAACTAAGAGACAAGGTATTCCACACATGAAAATTACACCATACAGAAGAAATGTTAACAAACCTAAACCATTTCCACGACACAAAAATGATCGACGTAATACAATCATCAAAATTGAAAATATTATCGTAAACATTATCGCGTTCCTCATCAACCAAATATTCCAAATCACCGCTAACCAAATAACCCCGATTGTTAATCTTTCCTGAGTTCTTAATTTTGTGATCATTTGGTACCCCAAAATGCTTATTTAATCATATAGGCAATTAGTTTGAGTTCATCCTTAGCTTCTTCAATGAGTTTTTCAAGTTGACCACAACCAAGACGACTCTTAATTATCTCCAAGTCTTCTTCTTGACAAACCACCATAAGTTTTTGATTTGTAATTGTTTCAACAGCTTTACGATACACGTGATCTTCCGGAAACTTTTGGAGCTCATGAAGTATCTTATGATAACATTCTATTAACACATATCTTGCATTTGGAACAAATAATTCAACATTCTCTCTTATTTGTTTTGTTTTCTCCATCAATGGTTGAAAGACGAGTAATTAAGCAAAAAAGGAATTTTGAAGTTGATTCCAAAATTTGACTTCCAGATTCAACTTTTTGATTGTTCTCTTATTGAAGTTGACTCTTAAGCCCGGAACTAACTCAAATCTACGAAGAATAGTTTGATGGTCCATATATTTTCCCAATTGGGGGTTCATCTTGATGATCGGAGGTTGAATTTCTCATCGATTGGTGTTGATAAACCAATAAATGTTTGGTTCCTCTTCTTCTCTTCCCTTTGTATTTCTCTTTTGTTGAGTTTGTATGTAAATTACTCTAAACCCATGGATGTTTGTTACTCTTTCTACTAGTTGTATAAAATTTGCTTTACAAATCTTAATCGGTGTTTTTCTTATCTTTTGCTTAATCGCTTCAGATTTATGTTGTTATAGAAATATGCTTCGTCAATCTTGATTAGGAGAATACCTGTTAGTTCTAGATTATAGACATAGGGTTTGGGGTTAACATCCACATAATATCAGAGTTTAATACTTCTGTGTTGTTATATCGGTTGAGACATCGTCGAAAAGAGCAATATAGTTGAACTCTCGTCGATGCTGCAGAAATGGACATTGATGTGAGAGATAGTTGAACTCTCGACCAATGCTGTAGATTTTCTTACGAAAACTAGCTTTTATGGAATTTCCTGCAGATTTTTCCACGAAAATTGGTTTCTGCAGAACTTCCTACGAAATTTCCAGCAGAATTTAATAAAAACTATTTTAAAAAATCATATATTTAGAGAATCCGTAGGTAATTATGTGATTGTAGAATTTCGCAGAAAAATTTGCAGGTAATTCTCTAAGAAAATCCGCATGTAATTAACAAATAAATTTTTAAAAAATAGTATATTGGTCGCCGAAGCATTGGTCGGACGCACAATGCCAAAAAAAATTTCCTTCTGAATAGATGGTACTTTTAGAATAAATTTGAAAAGTATGGTATTTTGGATAGTAAATTGAAAATGAATGGTAGTTTGGTAAAAAAAAAGTCATGTTTGGTTGTCTGGTAGAAAAACATCAGAATAAATTTTGAGCTTGTAAAATCAATTCTGGAATGTTTGGCATTCTCAAACAGTCTGCCACCACCGTGCTTTTTCTGGTTCAAAATTGATTTTTTAAGAAGCTACAATTTCTAGCTTATTGAAATCAATTTTTGGAATCAATTCTCCCTTTCTCTCAATTTTTCTTTTTTTCCCTTAAATTGGACAATGTTCTTAACTCTCACCATCTTTTTTTTTACCCTTTTCGACATATACACATCCAAAAGCAATTTTGTTAAAATATCCAAACAACATTTGTCATGCAAATCACTGTTGTTGTGAATATAACCCAACATAAATCACTTTATATTAAACTCAATTTTAACTAAAATCAATTCTATAAAATCAATTCATTCAAAATTAATTTTTTTTCACCGCGGAACAAAAAACACACTAAATTGACCCATACTTCTGAATTTCAGGAATATTCAATATAATCTACAAAATTTTGTATTATCGATTAGATATGTATTCATCAAATTGTTAAAAAACAAAATGTAATATATACTTTTATGTATTATCAAGATTTGTATTCTCTATAAATATGATTATAATAGTATATAAAGCAATCCAAACTATAAAGGAATGTGTCTCTAAATATGAAATTTTGTTTTCTAATTATGACAAGGGAAGTGTTGAATTGATTTTTTTTTTTAAAAATTACATGAAAAAGTATTAAACTTATTAATAATCATGATTTTGTTTGGCAATAAAAACGGATATGTTATGACTTATGAGTTTTTTTTGTAAAAAAAAAAGAATTTATCGAAAAAATATAAGGGATACTCAACCAAATACAAAGAGAAAGGAAGTTTTGATCAGCCAAACATTAGCCTACATCAACACAAAGTTAATACACAATAAAGGGTTGTAAAACCAATCTAAAAAGTTGGAGAGAATAGAAATATTACAACTAGCTCCAAACCAATTCTATGAGCAAAGTTTAACTAAATACACTAGCTCATTCTCATCAAGCAAATCCCATTTAAAAAGGATAGCATTCCAAGCTATCCAAAGACTCCAAACAACTGAAAACCCAAAAAAAATATTCTAAAAACCTTAGTAATTCTTCCAATGAACAAAATATCAATGTTACATAATATCAAAGTTCGAGAAGTTTTCTAAAATAGAAGTTGGAATTGAGAAGTGGTCTAGAATAGAAGTGGGAAGAAGAAAGCCATCATAATCCAACCAAGCCAACACCTGACACCGATTGCAGAAAGCAATTAGATAGAACAAAATAAAATGAATAACAATTTTTTCATGACAGAAATAAAAAGGGCATACCAGATAACGAGAAACATTGATAACTCAGTATTTTTTAAACTCAAACCGAATCGGGAGCCTATTCAGAAGGAGTCTCCACACAAAAGTGAACATTACTATGAATCTTTGCTTTCCAACTGATACTTAGCGCTTAAGAAAGGGAAGACGAAATGGAGAACTCAGAATAAGAAATGTAATTAAGTATTGAGCAAGCTTATTTCACCAAGATTTCTTTGGATCGCAGCGCCAAACAATTACAACCGACCAAGAATCAGTTTTCACTGGTCGAAAAATTCAAGATTTTGCAAAGGAAGTTGGAATTAAGTTGTTGACTTCTACTCTCTACTATGCTCAGGCAAACGGCCAGGTTGAAGCAGCCAATAAGGTGATAATTAGCCTAATTAAGAAACATTTAGGCAAGAGAACCAAAGAATTGGCACAAGACGCTAGATCAAGCTTTGTGGGCATGTAGGACTTCACCAAAAGAGGCAACTCGGACGACCCCATTTTGACTTACTTACGGGCATGATGCATAGTTACCAATGGAGATCCAGGTTCATGAAGTCAGAATCCAAAGGCAACATGAAATACCATTTGAAATATACTAGGGTATGATGGCAGATGAGCTAATCGACTTATACGAAGAAAGAATGTTAGCCCTAGATTCGCTAAAAAGACTGAAAGAGAGAGTCGCAAGAGCTTACAACAAAAAGGTAAAGGATAAGATGTTTGTTTTCGACAACTTAGTTTGGAAAGTCATCTTTCCTATGCACAGGAACGACAAGAATTTGGGAAAATGGTCCCCAAATTGGGAAGGACCTTTTAAGGTACTATAAGTTTTTTCCAACAATGCCTATGAAGTTGAAGAGTTGGCACTAGATATACGAGTCTTAAGGGTAAATGGAAAATACTTGAAGAAGTATAGGCCTATTCTTCAAGAGGTCACAATTTCGACAGAATAAATAGGTGTCAAATAAATTAAGTTGGAGAAAACTACGTTTGAAACAAGCTACAAAAGCACATATGAAACTAAACATACAGAGTGCGGAAAAGTGAATGTATTAAAAAGGGGAAGGAAGCCATTATCCAAAATTACATAGAAAAATCGTAAACTGCTAAAATGTCTAGAAATGGCGGAATTTCTTCTAGAACGCCTATAACTCGAAGTTGAAGTGTAAGGCTTGAGAGTCAAAATCATCTGCGTGAGCCTTGAGCTTTTTAATCTCTTTTTCAACAGAAGAAATTCCATCACCTACAGCTAGAGCATCTCTAGCAGTTTTGTCGATCTTTTCCTAGGTCGCGTTGATAACCTCGTCGATTATTTTTTCTTCTTCCTCAACAATTGACTCAAATTCTTTATTCAAAGCAGCAATTTGGAGGCGTAGTTCATCAGCCTTTTTCTGCTTGGGAATCAACTCTTATTTCTTCTCCTCAATCACTGCCAGCAATTTGAAAATTTCCTTTTTGGCCGTTATCACCATATCCCAGCTCTTCTTCACAAAATTCTCCTTAGTCTCGACCAGCTGCTCATTCTCCCTAATGTTGTCAATATTACAAAGCATAGGAACAAAAAATTTCTCAAAAATTGTCATCATGGTTCAAGCATGTTCAGAGATATTAAGTTCCTTGAGTGGAGCAAGTGCATCCAAAATTTTTGGACCGACAACAAGTTCACAAAGAAGCACATGAGGCAAATCTGGATTCAACGCATAAGTATGAATCTTAGCTATT
Source organism: Vicia villosa (assembly GCF_029867415.1). Taxonomy (NCBI): domain Eukaryota; kingdom Viridiplantae; phylum Streptophyta; class Magnoliopsida; order Fabales; family Fabaceae; genus Vicia; species Vicia villosa. Next base: position 61,964 of record NW_026705920.1, read on the forward strand.
AAAGTCTTGATTTTTGTTGTCTCAGGTCCCGATTTATCACTATGGAGTAGGGACTGATCAGAGTCAGAAGAGATTTCACGTGAACTTACTAGACTACGAAGCCTAGCTATTGCCTCCAGGGTAGAAGATTTTATCATCAACGTCTTTGAGGATGACGGCGAATTAGACTGTTGAGGCACGCCTTGAGGAGATTGGGTTGCAGTAGCGGTAACATTTTATTTTGCCACTAAAGCCTGTAAGGAATCTAAAAGACTAGAGTCAGAACTAGTTGAACTGGAATCCTTATATGTGGCAGGACAAGTGACTGAGTCAGAATCACTATCAATAGTTTAAACAGTCAGATCCATGAACTCACCAGTGTCGACGACAGGAGTTTCGTGATGGTGAGGAGAAGAGTCCATTGACAAAGGAGAGTATCCAACTATACTTTGAGGTAGTTGACCAGAAGTATCAACCTGTTTAGTACAAATGAAGGTGTGTAAGGAAAATCCAACAACTTATAGCAGTTTTTTGGTTTGAAATATTAGAATATTTAATTTAATATATGTATAGGTAAATAAGAAGATGTATAATTATTATTTTTAAAATAATTAAAGTAACGAGAATATGTGATGAGATGAAATTATTAAACTGACTAAAAAACCTCATATTTGTGGCAAAATTACTCATTTCAATTTTTCTTTTTACAAGTTCATTAAGGACCCTTTGTATTTTCTCTCGTAAATGTAGTTTGTTTGTATTTTTTCTTTTTGTCAGGTTTTCCCGTGTCCTCTTGTAATAGGGATGGAGAACCCATTGTTCTCTATTTTATATATAATATCTCATGCTTACTAAAAAAACTACTTATCATTAATCAATGTCACACATATGAACTTTATCTTAAAAAATATTGATTAATTGATCAATCAACCACATTCTAATACATTGTGTGTTCCCAAGACTTTGTTACTTAAAAATAATTATATTATTTTGTTCTATATAATATGTTTTTAAATATTTAATTTTTTCTGAGAGCAACATTTCTAATAAAAGTATTTGGTTCTTAAACAACCAACCTTGTAATGGTTATTCATTGCATTTTAAAGTTTATAAAGATTTTAATATAAAATAAGAATAAAAGGGATATGCACTGACAGTGTAAAATATTTTTACACTGTCAACCAATCATAACCATGTATCCAATTAAAACACAATTTTAATTTTAAAAAATTAATATGACATGGCAAGTGTATGAATTTTGATTGGATGTACGTGTAAAGTTTGTTTACACTATCAGTGCACTACCTTTAAACTCATAAAATAATTGATTTAAAAAAATAATTTTTATAAAAAATAATAGAGGTAATAATACGTAGCAAGTATGTTGTAAAAAAACACTTGCTAAATACAATATTTTGATTTAACGCAATAATAAATAAAAGAATAAACACATTCTATTGGATAATTCGAAGCGAATGAAGATAAAAATCATGTCTTTGATGCTAGAGTTGGCACCAATTCAAAGCTAAAAGTGTTACTACAAAAGTGTCTCTCTCACTTAGTAATGTTTCATAATGAATATGTTTTGTAATTGATGCATCATTTTCAATCTTCTTAATGTTGCGACCATTAGAGTCCTCTTAAGTAACCTATATAATCATATCGCCAATTAGGTTCAGTTGATCCTTAGCATTTTTAATGAGTTCTTCAACTTGACCACAACCAAGACGATTTTCAATTTTCTTCAAATCTTCTTCTTCTTGACAAACTGTAAGTTTTTGATTTGTAATTCTTTCAACAACTCTACGAAACTGATATTCTTTTGGAACCTTTTGGATTTCCTGAAGTATCTTACAATAAACTCCTATTAACACTTCCCTCGCATTTGGAACAACATATAGTTCAACAACCTCTGTTGTTTGCTTTGTACTCCCGATCAATGGCTGCAACATCTTTGACGAGTTTGTGTTTTTCTCTCTCACATGATCATTTTCTCTTTCAACCAATTCTGAAGGGAAAAAATAGGCAAACTATTATTTTTCAAATCAAGAAAGGTAATAAAAGTAAATACTTTGAAAATTAATTTGGATTATATACCTTGAGGTAGAGCCGAATGTGATTCTTTTTCTAGTCGAAATATTAATACTTTGAAAGTAAGATTTTTACTTTCGATCAACTCAAAAACACACACATCACCATTTTTCAACTTATTATCCGCTGCAAATTTCTTCCATTCAATATTGATTTTTCCCAAATAAAATTTTGCATCCCAAGTTCTTCCATCCATAAGTTGAAGAAGAATATCATTATTTCCTTTCTTCATATATTTTTTTGTAAAGTTTGCTGGAACATGCTGTATTTTTTTTACATATTATAAAATCAAAATGTAGAATAAATAACTGATTTAAAGATAAAAGATAATCAACTATTGTAACTTTTAATTTAAAATTTAATATATATATATATATATATATATATATATATATATATATATATATATATATATATATATATATATATATATATATATATAGAGAGAGAGAGAGAGAGAGAGAGAGAGACATACCAAAAAATGAGAATAAAGATATGAAGATTTCATAACAATAGTGAAATAGGGCTTTTTGGATTTGAAGTTTCTTGCTCTATTTATTACTTCATTAGTTTTAGAAGTCTCCTTCTCGTGTTCTTCTGTTCTACATATAGTGTTACCATCTATGTTCACTAAGAAAATAAAAAACATAGTGTTTATAAAAAAAATTGCCTTAAGATTTGTATGAAATAATTGAAAAGATAGAGAGTATATGCGATTATGAAATATACCACCAGTAGTTTGGACATGATGCTTAGAAAAATTAGAGAATTTGGAGCCTATTCCATCACCTTCCCAAGTATCATCTAAAAAATAACAACATAGAAATATATGAAAAATAGATCTCAAAGTTTAATTGGATAAATGTTATGATAGTCGAAGAATAACTCAAATCACAAATTATACCACTAATTTGAAAATTAAATTTAGATAAGTTTTGAAGTATAGTACTTGTTTCAACACCGTCATTTGTGTAACTTCTCAATTTCTTTTTTGGTTGAGGACATGGAATTGATGATTTCGACCTAGTCTTCTTTTTGCATGAATGCGACTCATTCAAAATTTCAACTGAATCAACATCACTGATTTGGACAATGTTGTTTTGTTCATGTTGATTGTGATGATAAGGATATTCAATTTCAAGAGTACTCTTGCCAAATATATGCACCATAAAATAAGAATTTTCCTCAAATTGAAACAATATCATATTCCCGTGATCTAATGAATAGTACATTGCAAATTCCTCCCAACCCTTTTGAAACCAAAAATCTCCATCAACTTTAGTGATATGTATTTCCCACTTTTTATTATCCGGAGTCTTGAAAAATATAGGATTTGGGATATCACTACTATGTTTTGTAGTGAAACCCTTTGGGAGCCTCTACAAAAGTACAACAAATAGAACTATAAATTTTAACTTTCATATAATAATAAATTTTATAAGCATTTAAATCATAAATTCATGTCACTTTTAAGAAGTTCTAATATATAACACAATCTCAAATTTAGGGACATTTTTATGGAATTTGCTAGGAACTATATTGCTTTTCCTTGTTATAGATTTTTTCACTAGGAATATTGATTTGGTCTCTTTGATTTTTGTATCTCTACAATTTCTCTTATTTATATACATTTTGTGTAGTGTTTGGCCCATTTTGATTTAAAAAAATCTAACTTATTTTATATTAAATCTAGCTCATTTTATAAATTAACTGACATTCACTTTATTGAAATTTATTTTAAGTTTTATCTCTTTAATAAAATACTTGCGTTTCATTTCCAATAATTTAATTAAATCAATAGATAAAAAGCAATAATATATATGTGTGTATGGCAATGTAGTGAGAAAGTAGTTTCTAATTGAATTTACATTCTTTGCCGTTAGCATCTCATTATTTATAAAATTCATTATATGAGTGGTGTTTGAATTGAGATAGACAATAGAAATTTAAAGTTCAAATTTTTTAATTTAAAATAAAATAACATATATTAAAATTTGAGCTATGTAATTTTATTTAGCTTGAGGTTAGAATTTTAATTTTTCTAAAAACACAAATTCATTATATTAGTGGTGTTTGAATTGAGATAGACAATAGGGATTCAAAGTTCAATTTTTTAATTTAAAATATAATAACATATATTAAAATTTGAGCTATGTAATTTTATTTAGCTTGATATTAGAATTTTAATTTTTTTAAAAGCATACAATCAAAATTCAAAAGAAGAAAGTATTAAAATAAAATAAAAGAAAAGGCTAATAAATTAAAAAATACTCACTATTTTTTTATCTTGAATATTTGGTGTAGTAATAATTTTAAAAAACCGATCACTAGAAGTCGAACCTGCAAAAATATTCTTACTTTGCTGGTTGTTCGTTGTTGATGATAAACTCTTGACTTTTGACCCCATAACACTATATAGGAAAGAAAACAAGATTTAAATTACCATAATAATCATGGAACATTAGTGGAATGATGCCTAATATCCAAATCCAACAACATTTTAAAAGTAAGATAATGTTCATAATATAACATCAACACTTAATGATTTTGATGTTATACACTAATTAACTTAAGGAAACAATTAAATGTTTCATTAATGAAAAATAAAGAAGAAAGAAATACCTTTGTTCTCAACTTCACAACACAGAGCTTATGAATTCTCTTAACTTCACAACTCACAAAAACAATCTTTTTACTCAATCACCTTTTAAATAGTAGAACTAAGAAATGCATTAGTTTACCTTTTTTTTTTAAAGAGAAGAGTAGTAAGAATGTAGTAATTAATGTAGAGAAAGTTTTCAAGACATTCTAATCTACAACAACCTTTTGAAATTGGCACATTTTCCGTTAACTAGATGCAGCTTTTTACATATAATAAATTCTATGTTTGAAAAAAAGTATATAACTAATAAAATTAAGAAAACACATCTTTAGTAAAATATTATAGAAGTAGTCTAATGTAACCCAAATTATGATGAATGTATTGAACTAATTGTTTTAAAACTACTTTTGACAGAAAAAGTCTTAAAGTTTTGAATGATTATAATTTTGTTTGGAATAAAAAAAACAAATAGGTGATGAGCTAATTATAGATGAATTTATAATTATTTTATAAAATTTGAATTCATAATTATTTTATAAAATTTGGTGTAGATATTGAGTCATCTTAGAATATCTAGTTATTCTGATTTATTAGTTGAACAATTCGATTGAATCTTATAGAATTCAATAATTTCATTAATTTGTGTTATAAAAAATAATTTTATATTAAATTAAATTAAATTGAAATGATTTAATTTTTTAATTTTTTTATAATATTATATTATAAACCTTCTTTTGTTGAATTAATATAACTTTTTATTTAATGGTTTTTTGTATGATAAAATAATTATTTTTTAATTAAACTATATAAATGAAGTAGCCATCATATATATGTTTTTCCCCATGCTAAATGGCACAGTCAGACCAAAGTATAAATTGAGAGAATCTATTAAAATACGTAACAAACAACATCTTGTGGAGTGTGTAATATGTATGCATGAAGAGAAATAGCTATCTGGGAAGTATAGACTAGCTAATCTGTGAAGCTAGTATAGGTTGTAGAAGAGAAATAGACTAGTGAAAGCATGCAAGCTCTCACACAAACCAATGTTTAGCTGCATATTATATGAAGCATTTTAAAATTTTAAATTTTGTAACAATTAAATAATTTCATTCTAATGTTAGGTTTTTAATTGCATATTCAATAGTTAAATGTTTTAATTTGAAATAAATACAGTACCATTCAAATTCAATCCAAATTTAATATAAATAAGTTAGTAATATTTTTTTTCTAGTTCATAGTAATTGTGAACTTGTGAACTTTAAATACCTTATATCTTTTAAAGTATCTCTGTTTAAATTGTTTGATTTTCTATAAGATTAATTATTAAGTTGACATGACTCATTTAATATATTTTTAAGAGAGACTAATTTCAAATAAAAATTTTTAAAATTTAAATTCAAATGATTTATATTCATTAAAAAGTATATTATATTAACTGAGTTTATAAGAATATTTTTTAATAAAATAAAAGAGATCCAGTTTAATCTTTAACAAAAATTGAACTCATACAACTTTTTCTTTATTTAGTTTTTTTTTAGTTATAGATGTAGACAATTGTTATGACATATACGAGCAATTGTCACACCAAATCAGATTAAAAAGATGAAGATTAATTTTATATGAGAAATAAATTTGAAAAATTGATATAAATAAAAATTCTTTAAAATTCATATTAAATTAAAATAAAATTAGTAAGTGATTACACGATAAACTCTATATATAGAGCTTGTGAAACACACTATCAAACTAAATATCTAATAACACATGTTAACTAACAATATAACTATTTATTAACAAACTTTATTTAACAATCTAAATCCAAATTCAAGTTTGCAAAGCTTAAAGAAATGACATTCGAATGTACTCGCATTACAATTGAAATGAAATTTGTTTTTTTCTTAAGCAATATAATATATAATAGAGAACTAAGTATTCTCCAATTTGTTTACACGAAATACGGGAATACTCGTTTGCAAAAAAAAATCAATCAATTACAATTATGAGAGAAAAAGCAACGGATCCTTACTAAACTCGTAAAACGAATAATTGAAATGAGTAATTTTTCCGCAAAAAGACCACTTCCAAACAAGGAGCTTTATGTTCCAAACCGTATCATTTACGTTCCAAACCTCCTCCCGGAAACACACCACGTTCCTTAAAAGCCATAAAGTCCAAGTTGTGGCCAACCAAACAACATCTACTTTACTATCTCTAACCTTTTGTGTACAAAAGAACAGATGTCAATTCATAAAACTTGACAAACACTCATCCTCCCTTTTATACTCTATACCAACCAAAAGAGCAATTTTGCTCTAAATAAACTTCACCACAATACAACCAAAAAAGAATGGTTCCTATTCTCTACAATCAAACCACAAAAAACACACTTAGATTCGTCGAAGAGAATAGGAATACCTCTATCAACCAAGTGATATTTAGTCGGAATTCTATCAAGAAGAACTCTCCACCCAAAAGCCTTAATTTTGAAAGGCACCTCCGCTTTCCACACAAGCCGAAAAACATCATCGAACTTATTTGGTGGACCGAAAGGAATAAAGTCATTACAAAAAGAAGATAACACGACGCCACCGAAAACTCATCTTCGGTATTGCAAGCCCATGAAACCGCATCCTTACCCTCCGAGACACCACTAAACCTAGGGGTGGCAAAACGGGTCATGGCCCGCCGCCCCGGCCCGCGAACCTGCCAAAAAATGGCGGGTTTGGTTGTCATTTTAGGACCGCCGTCCGCCGTCTGCCAAAACCCGCCACCACCATAGCCCGCCCTACCAAAGCCCGCCGCCCCTTCAAAATCCGCTATTTTTTAAGTTAATTCTACTAATTCTAATTCTGGATGATTTTATTTTATATATTTATTTGTGAATATATGCAATATTTTTAAGTAAAATTTGTTAAAAAATGCTTTATAAAAAATTATTTTAAAAAGTATGTGAAAAATCTAATTAAAATATAAAAAAATTTATTTAAAAAATGAAAAAATAATAAATAAAAAAATAGGCGGGCAAGCCCGCCGCACGCCAACCCGCCACCTTGGCGGGGCGGGCTTGGTTTTTATGCCCATTTCAATTTGCGGGCTTCCCGCCCTACTCTTTTTTTTGGCGGGCATATGACGGGGCGGGGCGGGGCGGGCCGCCCGCTTTGCCACCCCTAACCAAACCCCTCCAAAAAATTCCGAAATAATAAGAATTCAATCAATAATCCGAATTGTTCTATACAATCTGCGGACAACCCAAAGTCGTTCCACCTCCACCTCCCATCCAAACACCCACCCATGGCCACCACGGAAACCCCTTTTAAACGAGAGGCCTTGTATAAATTCGGAAACTCATCCTTTAAAATCATTCACTCAAACCATTTTGCTTCCCAAAACGGTCTATTAAAACTGTTCCGGATCGTAAAACTACAACAATTAACAATAGGATCCTCGAAAGAGCAAAACCCAATCTTTACAATATCCCTCCACCAAGTAGAAGAATAAGAAGATGAAGATGAGGAAAAAGCTTTAAAACCTCGATCACCAATGAATAATAGAGAAGATAGATCACCATACCTCGCTTTTAAGACGTTGTACCAAAGTGAATCTTTCCCTTAAAGAATTCTCCACTTCCATTTGTTGAGAAGAGCTAAATTAAACACCATAGTATTTTTAATACCAAGTCCCCCTTTATCTAACGGTAGAGTAACCTTCTTCCAACTAACCCGCTGAATCTTACTCCTTTCTTCTATCCCTCCCCGCAAAAAATTACTTTGAATCCTATTAAACTCCTTCATCGCCTTCATCGGCATCTTTTAAAAGGACATAGTAAAAATGGTTAGAGAAGATAATATAGACTTCAAAAGCGTGAATCTACCTCCCAAATTAAGAAAACGATTCTTCCACCCCGCCAACCGATTCTTCATTTTACTCAAAAGGGAATTCCAAGTCAACTCCTTTCTAAGATCACAGCCAATAGGAATACCAAGGAAATTGAAGCTAATCTCCTCCATTTTATAAGAGAATAAACAAGAAGCGGCTTCCAAAAAAGAAGAAATAATGTTAATACCTATCAACTTGCTTTTGTGATAATTAATTCCAGGACCCGAAACTAGCTCAAACGCCCTAAGCACCGTCTTAATCGCCCAAAGATGTTTCCAAGTTCCTTCCCCCACTATTAAAGTGTCATCCTCAAATTGAAATAAGTCTACCCAACAAGATCTTTTAATAGCAAATCTCTCAAATTCCCCAATTTCAACGGATTTCCAACAAGTCCCGTTAATCCTTCCGCCACCAAAACAAAAAGGAAAAGAGATAATGGATCACCTTGTCTCAAACCTTTATACACACCGGAATATTTGGTAGGACTTCCGTTGACAAGCACCGACATGTTAATATTAAAAACCAAAAGCTCCATCTAACCCAACCATTTTCTCCCAAAGCCCATCATTTTCATCATATACCACAAAAAAATCCAACTCACTTTATCATAAGCCTTCTCAAAATCCACTTTAAAAAGCACACAACCTCTTCCTTCTTTCCTAGCATAATCCACCACCTCATTAGCCACCAAAACATCATCCAACAATTGCCTTCCGGGCACAAAAGCATTTTGGCACAGAGAAATAATCTTAAAAAGGACTTTTTTAATCTCCCCGCCAAAAGTTTTGCAACCACTTTATACATGCAACCCACCAAATAAATGGGCCTATAGTCGTCCAAATTCCAAGAATTGTTATTCTTCGGAATTAAAGTCAAGAAAGAGGACGTTACCTCCTTAGAGATCACGCTTCCGGAATAAAAGGAGTTGAAATAATTAACGAAGTCCTCTTTAATGAAAGCCCAACAATTCTTCGAAAATAGAAACAAATACCCATCTGGACCCGGACTTTTATCTCCCCCACAACTCAAAATTGCTTCCCTAATTTCACATTCAACAAAGGGTTTCTCGAGCTCCGCCTAATCCTCCTAGCTTAAACTATTAAACTCAACACCTTCCAACAAGGGCCTATCCTCCTCCGATTCGACAAATTTATTCTGGAAATGATTATAACTGCCTCCACCGACTCCACACACCCCTCTCCGCTAATAAAGGACCTAAATGATTGATTCTTCTCTTCTCCTTCATTAACTTATGAAAAAATCTACTATTAGAATTTCCTTCTTTCATCCACCTCACTCAATACTTTTGAACAAGCATGTTTTCTTTGATTCTCAAATTTCTCCAAAAACGACTAGAAGCTTTCCTTTTTCTTTACAACATTCTCATCACATAAATTTTCCCCTTCGCACTCAAATCTACCATCCGCCCTATTCAAATCACGAACTCCCTCCTCCACTTCCAAGTCAATCTTACCGAACACCTCCTTATTCCACCACCTTAGCTTCCCCTTCAAAAGTCTAAGTTTTTCCTTAAGAATGAAATCACCTCTTCCCTCCACTTTCATATTATTCCACTATTCCTCCACGAAAGGAACGGAAGAATCAAAGGAGAATCACTCATTATTGAATTTTGAATGGTTTCAGACACTAATTAATGTTGTCCTTCGCTAACCATACTAATTAAATTTGTATTTTCCAGAACATCTAATTTTCTTATATTATAGATTTCAAATATATCTTGATGAACAAGATTCAATCAACCCGATCGAATTCCTCTTGTTCTTCATTCTTCACTAGAGTGATTCAACCAATCTTAGTTGCAAGATAATTTTACGTAGCAAATTTAATGGAAGAAGAAAGAAAATATAATTGAGAAAAAAAATATTAAGGTTAGAACAAAATAAGGGAAGAAGATGAATATCTGCAAAGTTTTTCTCTGCTCACAAATTGTGAATATCCTTTGCAACTACAATGTTCAAGTGATTACACTAATAGGGGTTACTTCATATTTATAGTTGAGCTTGCTTGCTCCCTAAGCAAAGCATAAAATTAAAAAGCTCAAAATACCTAATTATGTTAATTACAAAATTAGGCCTAAATCTAAATCCTGTCGAGGCAACCCCTTCGACAATTCGGCACAGACATAATAAGTTATTTCAACACGACCTTGATTCTGTCGAGCAACATGCTTCGACATAAAGAAGTACAATCTCGACACACCACTTAATTCATTGTGTCTAAGTTGTCTATATTCCTCATTGATCTTTATTTCTTGAACACTTCAACCTACACTCCTTTCGTCATGATGTCTGCAATCTGATTCTCAGTTCTACAATGTTTGAAATCCAGCTTACCATTTGCTACCTGGTCTCAAAGGTAATGGAACCTCATTTTGATGTGCTTGCTTCGTTCATGTGCTATCGGATTCTTTGCGAGATTAATATCCGACACGTTGTCGATCTTCATGGTAATTGCTCCATGATCTTCTGCTGTAATTTCTTCGACCAAATTCACTATTCATGTTGCTTGGCATGCACAAAGAGAAGTTGCTATGTACCCTGCTTCACACGAAGACAGTTCTACTACTGGTTATTTTCTCAAATTCCAAGCATTTGTTGCATCACCTAACATAATTATATAACCAGTTGTGCATTTTCGATCCTCGGCATCACTACACCAACATGAGTCGGTGTAACCCACTATCTTGCATTCATTTCATGCATCATCTACAAGAAATAAAATGTCATAGTCAAAAGTTCCATTGGGATACCATAGTATCCTCTTCGTCGCTACTAGATGTGATAGCTTTGGCTTCTGCATGAATCTACCCACCATGCCTACAATGTATGCTAGATCATGCCTTGTGTGACAAAGGTACCTTAATGGCCCAATAAGTCTTCTGTACTAGGTTGGGTCGACATCATCTTCAATTGAGTCTTTCGACAGTTGTTGTCATTGTTTAGCATGTGTCAAAGTCAAATTTCTATCTTAAATCTCTTGAGTATTTCACTTACATATCTTCTTTAATGCATCATCAATCCTCTACTACTTTTGTAGAATATGATGCAAAGGAAATATGAAATGTCGCCCAGGTCAGGCATTTCAAATTCCTTTCTAAGATCATATTTGAAGTCTTCAATATCTTTCTTGGAACTACCCGTTATCAACAAGTCATCGACATAGAGACATATATAAGCAATTCACTCTTGCTTCTTCTTACATATACTTCATGCTCAGTTGTGCACTTCACAAATTCATTCTCCCTTAGAAAACTATCTATCTTCTTATTCTAAGCTCTTGGAGCTTGTTTAAATCCATACAAGGCTTTATGCATCTTGTACACTTTTCTTTCTACGCCTTGTTTCACAAATCCAAATAGTTATGAAACATAAAATTCTTCATCTGAGGGGCCATTCAGGAATGCACGTCTCACATCCATCTAACACATGTTCCAATTGCTCATGTTCGCTAGACAAACAACCAACCTGATTGTTTCGATCCTAGCAACAGGTGCAAAAACCTCATCAAAATCGATTCCTTCTTTCTGAAGAAATCCTTTTGCCACAAGTCTTGCCTTCTGTCAAGTTACATCTCCTTTGGGATTCAACTTCACCTTGTATATCTATTTCACATCAATTTCCTTATTTCCTTTAGGCAATTCGACAAGTGACCAGATGTTGTTGTCTTCAATGGACTTCAGTTCCTCATTCATTGCTTTATCCACTTCGAATCTTTCAATTCCTCGATTGCATTAAATGGTTCGTCATCTCCATAGAAAGCATAGGGTACCACCTCACCTTCATTATTGACTACAACATCTGATGTAATAACACATTTTTGCAACCTTGCAGACATATGTCTTGTTCTCTAAGGTTTACTTGGGCCTGCTTGACCTTTGATTTCTTATCGTCGAACTTCTCTTTCGACTTCACTATCTGGTTCTTCATATAAGATTCTAACTGAACCATTCTTAACAAACTCAGTCCAATCCCATTCCTTAAGCTCATCTATGATCACGTCCATGCTAATCACAACTTGCTTGTTCACTTGGTCGAACAATTTGTATCCTCCAATTGAATGATATCCTATTAGGAATAATTGACTCGACTTGTCATCCTGTTTTCTTCTCAACTGATCAAGCACATACCTATGTGCTATAGTTCTAAATACTTTCAAATGAATCAAGCTAGGATTGACACCATACCAACATTCTTCTGGCGTAATTCCTTATAGCTTCTTCGTCGCACATGTGTTCAAAATGTATTTTGTAGTCGACACATCTTTACCCCAAAATTCCTTATATAAATGCTTGCCTCTTAACATACTTCTCACCATGTTCATGATGGTTCGATTTTTCCTCTCTGTAGTTCTATTATGCCGTGGAGTGTAAGGGGCACCACCTCATGCATAATCCATTCTTTCTCATATAATACATAGAAGTCTTTCGACACATACTCTCCGCCATCATCAGTCCTTAGGATCTTAAGCTTTCGACCACTTTGTCATTCGACAATAGACTTAAACTTGGCAAATACCTTGATCGCTTCGCTTTTCTTATTGATCAGGTAAGTCCATAATTTTCAAATAAAATCATCTATGAATGTGACAAAGTATCTGTTACCTCCTATAAAATCCACCCGGATAGGAACACATACATCATAGTATATGATTTCAAGAATTGCCTTCGACTTCCTTCCTGCATCATTGTTTAAGTTGTTCTTATTCTACTTTGCCTGCACACATTCAATTTTGAAGTTCACACACTTCTGAGCGTCTTCGGGATCGTGAGTGCCCTTGAACAATGGAGGATTGTTCCTCTGAAAACTGTTTAATTGTTTATCAGCACCAATCCCATCTCCATTTGCATTCCCTCCCAGAACACCAGCAATCATGCCCAAAGCCTCAATAATCGCATAATCGTTTCTTCCATCTCTTCCGGCCATTGTTCTGCTAATTCACAAAACAATTTCGTTAGAACAAAAGTATCGACAGTGATACACACGCTGGTCGCATACAAGGGAATAATAACAAGACTTTGGTCACAACGACCGACTATGATCTGATACCACTATTGTAGCACCCTTCTAAACCCCCGATAATTAAATAATATTTTCAGAGTAAACATGCAAACAACAGCGTTACAACTACTTCATATAAAATAAATCATCTGTCATGTTATTCCGAGGAACATAAATAACTTCACCATGTTTAAAACACAACGGAATACTTCATCGATTGAATATTTAAAACCATCGTCTACCACATTCAAAGCATAAACAACATTATTCAACAACAAAACCAAAAAAAGAGTTAATATCCAACTCTAAAGACAAACGTTCCCCAGTGTTACAAGACCAGAGCATGACACGACTCTAAAACTATCGAAATGGCCTACGAGCTATCCTCACCAAGGCAAGTACTGCTACACTTCAATCTGAAAAATAACAACAGTAAGGGTGAGTCTCATTCACAATTAAACAATGTTATCAACTCATAAACGATAAAACATCAACAGTATAATATTCACCCAATATAGTAAATACATTCAGATTATATACTCATCCACCAATTTCAACCATTAATCAAACACACAACATTATAACATTGGACCACTTCCATTCATGTTATAATGATTCATACACCTAATGCAATGCAACTATATGCACGTGGTACCAATCATGAGTTTTACTCATCTCACCGATCCACCATCTTCAAGGATACGACTACTTCCTCTCACTAATTCCACACAATGGGAATTAGCGACCACTGATCCATCTACATCGGGATTCAGCCACCATATGATTACGAAATGCATGCATCATCTATCACATGCTAATCACCACTTAATCATGTGAACAACATTATCATAATTCAACTCATCACACAGTACAAACGACAATAACACCTTTCACAATCGTGTACCAAGTACAACAAACCAACACAACAACAGGGGATTTACAACATCACCATACTACATACAACACATCCATCACAATTCATCATTACAAAATATACTCGGTTTATAAAATAAAAATGAGCTACTGCTCTTTGAGTTATTTTATTAAGTAGAAAATAAAGTTATTGATTCGACACTCAAAACGGAACCCGAAATGGACTTACGGTTCAAAAGATACGAGTTTTATAAAAATAATTATTTTTCAAAAACGTACAGTGGTAATCGGTTACCCAAATGCCAGTAACCGGCTACCGTATCTTTCGAAACCCAGAATTCTATTTTTTGTATGGGTAATCGGTTACCCCCCTTTCAGTAACCGTTTGCTGCCTCCCAAACAACAACAATGACCCTTTCAAGCAGTGGTAATCGGTTACACCAATCTCAGTAACCGATTACTGCGTACCTGCAACCCCAAAAATCAATTTTTACAGCAACTTAAGCTCCCCAAACACCACCCAATCGAACCATTACGATTTTACACGAAAAACAGAGCCAATTTACAGGTAATACATGTTATATCATCAATCAAACAACACATACAACATTACCAATCAAAACCCCAACCTAGAATCTATCAATTTGAACCTAAAAGATCAAAACCCCAACCTAGAATCTATTTCTCTATCGAAACAATAGCATACCATATCAATCCTATCATCTACAACCCGATAATAGAGGTTAATCGGAAGAGTCCCCCCCTTACCTTAGAGTTTGGGATCCTTGAAAGCTCTCTTCCTCTTCTTCTCCTCTTTCGCACTTTCATGTTCTCTGCTTCTCTCTACTTTGCTCTTCTCTTCTCTTTTAGCTTTCTATTTCTTTTTCACAAACTTCCTTTATTTTATGAAAATGAATTAATAGTTAGTAGGGCCTATATCACTTAACACCCCTCCTCTGCTAACTGTACCACAACCCCAATAACACTCATCCAATAATTCTTCCAATTTTTGATTTAGTCACCGAATAAATTAGTAAATCCAAATAATTAAATTAAAAATTTAATTAAATTAGTTTACGAAATTACGGACGTTATACTTTTTATAATATTGTATTATTCACGTAAATATGACATATCTTTCTAATTTAAAGAAAATAATTGAAATTTTTTATGTAAAATTTATTAACATTTCTCACACTATAAAATTTTATTTTGTATTTAACATAATTTTAAAGCATATTTAATTATATAATTATAATTAACTTTACTTAATCAAATATATTATTTCGTTTAAAAAAATTAAGGTAAAAATTATAAACAAACCTAGTTCAAGAAGAAATAGTATTTAATTAGTTCAAGAGTATTCAAAAACGGTAAGTTATATAGAACAACAAATAGAAAATATTAACACGCATCAAATACTTTTTTATTAAATAATAATAAATAGACAAATTTAAATAATTAAAGCAAGCAAATATTAATTGTTTAATTAATCAAAATTCGATAAATCGTATTGTGTGTTTCGATAAATTACACTGTAAATTGAATTATTTTTTCTTACTAACATATTTTCAAATAATTGGTTTTTTCGGAGACGACATTCTAAAAAGAGTGTTTGGTTCTTGAATAACCAATTTTTTTAAATTTTAAATAATGCATATTAAAGTTTATAAGAAAATCTATATAATACGATTAAGTTATTAAGTAAGTTTTATTAAAAAAAGGTGGTAAGAGAGCTTCGTTTTTGGTCAACTCAAAAACACACACATCACCCATTTTCAATTTATTGTCGGCTGCAAATTTCTTCCATCCAAATTTGATTTTTCCAAACCAATATTTTGCTTCCCATGTTCTCCCATCCGTAAGCTGAAGAAGAATATCATTCTTCTGTTTCTTCATATAGTTTTTTGTAAAAGTTATTGGAACATACTGCATTTAAACTTTTCTTTATTAAAAATTACAAAATCTAACTAATAAATATTTATTAGTAGAATATTAAAAATAAATAATTGATTTAAAAATTAAGAATTCAGTGAAAAAATAACACACAAACATTATATATATATATATATATATATATATATATATATATATATATATATATATATATATATATATATATATATATATATATATATATATATATATATATATATATATATATATATATATATATATATATATGTATGTATATATATATTACAAAAAATATCAATTTATAAAAACAAATGTAATTAAAAACTTACCAAAAAACTAGTATGAATATATGAAGATTTCATGACAATTGTAAAATACGGATTGTTGGATTTGAAGTTTCTAGCCCTTTTTTTTGCTTCTGTAGTTTTCGAAGTTTGTTGTTTGTGCTCTTGTTTTTGACATTTTGTATTACCCCTTACTTGAACATGATGCTTAGAAAAGTTAGAGATTTTGCAACCTAGCTATTCCATCACCTTTACCTGGATCGTATAAAAAAATAACCAACATATAAATATATGAAATTAGACCTCAAAATTTAATTGGATAAATGAAAAGATGACTAAAAAATATATCAAATCAAGTACTGTACCTTTAGTTTGTGAAACTTTTCATTTTTTTGTGAGGTTGAAGACATGAAATTGGTGATTTTGGTCTAGACTTATTTTTGCATGAAGGTGACTTCTTTAATATTTCACCTTATTCGTCATCACTAATTTCCACAAAATTGTTTTGTTCATGTTGAATATCATGCAACGGATATTCAATTTCAAGGGTTCTCTTGTCAAATATATGAACCATAAAATGAGAAGTTTTCTCATATTGAAACACTATCATGTTTCCATGAGCTAATGAATAGTATGTAGCGAAATCCTTCCAACCCTTTTGAAACCAGAAATCACCATCAGCTTTAACGGTATGTATTTCCCATTTTTTCTCATCTGGAGTCTTGAGAAATATAGGATTTACCATATCATTACTATATTTCTTAGTGAAATCCTTTGGAAGCCTCTACAAAATATGAAATTTTATATTAATAAACATATAATAATAAAATTCATAAACTCTAATACAATCTTTGAGATAAGCATGTAAGGTAGTGTGAAAGTAAGTACCACGTAATTTCTATCTTGCTTGATATAATGAGTGCAAAATAACAAACACTGTATATGTATAGTAAAATCAAACAAAAGAAGAAAAAATTGATTAAATAATACTTACTATTTTTCCATCTTTAACCATTGCTGTAGTAATAATTTTAAAAAACCGAACAGTGGAAGTTGATGAAATTTGCTGGTTCATATTGGTCCTCATTGTTGATAAAGTCTCTGCTTTTGCCTCAATAACACTGTCTATGGAAGTAGATGAAATTTTAATTACTATAAAAATAATGTAACATTATTTTTGAGGAGCAGTTTTACATTATAAAAAGACAATATTTTAAAAAAATTTATATAAAAAATAACTTAAAATTGAATATAGTCGAATGATATGTAAATCTAACTAACCTCTATAAGTAATAGAAGGTTCATATAAAACATCAAGACTTAACGACTAAAAAAATTAAAAACAAAACATTTTCCACATAGTAATATCATCATTAGAAAGAATTACCTTCTGTGTTTTAATACCTAAAGTCTTCTTCTTGCTTTGCTTTATAATATGATACCTTCGTCTTGCTGTTGCTCAACTTAACAACACACACAAAAATAATCTGTTTGCTCGGTTAACACTTGTTTTAAATATATGTATTCTTTTGCTTCTTAACTTTTGTTTGCTGATTGAGACTCATCAAACTAGCTTAAGTGTATAGGTATTCCGAAAGAATATCAATCTGAAAAAAACCTTTGTTTATTTTTGAAAGGTGTTTTGTCCTATCTATAAAGTGTGTTATGCTCTGTCACGAATGATATTGTTCATTGGTTTAAATACATGGATTGGTTAATAACCATAGGATGTTATCTTTGATAACTCATATCATATTTATTTTGATAAACATAGGAGTTGCTTGGAAACAAATTAAGTAGTGTGAAGAACAAACCTATATATTTTTATGTTATAAAATATTTAATGTTTCAACAAAATAAAGAATTTAAATATTCAATAAAATTTTTCTTCATACAAAATTAATTGTGTTTATATTGAGTTATATTTTTTAATTAAAATTTTAATGATGGATATTTATATTGAGAGTTACTATATTTTTTACTCATTGAGTTTCAACTGTTTTACCGTAAGCTTTCAAACATCTTATAAACTGGTTATAGTATGTATTAAAAGCAATAATATGGAAAAAATATGCATCGAGATCCCATCCTTTGAAGATGATAATACGAGATTACCTTCTCTCTCTTTTTTTTTATTCATCTCTATATTGTTTTGGTTAAATAATATGTTATTAGCACGAGACTCTACAGTGTGAGTGATGATATATCTAACTTCTACGCTATTTTTGTACTCTCAATATGTTTGAACCAATATAATATAATTCATGATCTTGTTACTATTTTTTTCTTCATGTAAATATGTTTATTTTTTATATATTTTGTAGAGAAATGTATTTATCTTGAACAATCATATTACATTTCTTTGATAATTCTTGTTAAATTCGAGAAGAATTTAACATTAAAGTATTGCTATATGATTGTTCAAAATTGAGTTTTAACATATCAAAGTGTTAATCTATTCTTGATTAATTTCAAAATACTTTAACATTCAAGCATCCCTGAAGAATTGCACGAAGAATAATTTTTCTTGATAGTTGTTTATGAAAATAATTTGTGATGTGGTTTTTGTAGAACTAAAATTTAATATTAAATTATTTCCAAAGAATTGTTCAAAGAATGAATTTTAACTTATTATTGTGTGTATTAGTAATTGATGAATTTCAGAAGAATTCAACATTCAAGCATCCTTAAAGGGTTGGATCTATAATATTATTGAATCCTAGAAGGATTGCATCCTTAATATCAAAGAATCCTAGAAGTAGTGCATTTACAATATTAACGAATCTCAGAAAGATTGCATCTACAATATTAACGAATCCTATAAGTATTGCATCAATTATGTTTAAAATTAGCAACCTGATTGCATCAATAATATTACTGAATTCTAGAAGATATTAATCAATAAAGTTTTGTAACATAAATTTATGAGAAATCAAATTGAATAAAAATTATCCAATTTTTTCTCCATAATTTGATGGTAAGCATACATGGAGGATTGCAAATATTGTAATTTTTCTCAATAGACTGAAGCTCTCAGATATATTTTTTAGTTTTAGTTTCATAAATAATATTAGTTTTATTCTACCTATTATATCTTATTTGACAAGAAAAATATCAATTGTGAATAGGTGGAGGATAACATGGTGAATTAGATATATTGGACCATCATGATGAACTCAAGAATTATTTGCTATCAGAGGTTAAACAAGTTTTTCACATTTTGTACCAATACCCATAAGAATATTCAATCACTTTTATATTTTCTCAACAAATGACCTATTTTTCCAAATTAATATTCTTTTAAAATACAAAATGAGTAATTGTTGTCATAAAATCATAAATCATTAAAAGATAGTTTTTGTTAAAAATATTTTGAGTCACCTAACTGTTTACCCAGAAATATGGTAAACAATCACTAGTTTCCTTTTTAAAGGTTACTTCTGCAGAATCAACTAGAATATTCCAGGACTAATTGCTTTTCTTTGTTGTTTTATGTGAGTCTAATTTGCGTTAAATGCAGTAATAACTTTAAAGTAAAAGAACACACTGAAATTTAAAACTTTAAAGTAAATAAAGACGATAAAATGCAGTAAATGTGCACTGAAAATAAAGCGTAACGTAAATGATTGCATAAAATTAAATTGGTACGCATGCGTACATTCCAAAGTTGCACTCGTCACTCATTTTGCACAGAGATTGAGTTTGCTTGTGTTATGTAAAAATGCGGACCCCAAACTATTCATCTGGAACTTGCTTAAATAGTAAGAATAAAATAACTACTGCTAACGGTCGACTAATTACTAGCCAACACACGTCCACTACATGCAACACCTTCGTCTGCGAATGCCCCACGTGTCCCTTGAAAACTGCTGAAAACCGTCACCTCCAACTTCTGATCACTTTCGACCTTGAATACAAACTTGGCAAAACGTGTAAGTCATTTGCATATCTTAGTCGAACGACCCTGGCAACCACACACCTTTAGTCGAACGATCTCGACTGAACAACACCTCCTAGTCGAACTGTCTCGACTAAAAATGTTTGATAGTTCTGCCCATGTTTTAAAGACTAGTTACCATTATTAGTAAGTCGAAATTCTTAGGGTAACACTAACCTTATGGAATGGTTATTATTCATTGAATATTAAAAAAATAAACATAATAAATATAATAATTATTTGTTTCATATTCTTTGTTTGTTTATCTTTTTCCAACTAAATTATTAAAATACTAATAATTAAAAAATGTTATAAATTTATCGTGAACAATTGTTTTAAACTGAAAAATTAAAAAATAAATGAATTGCTTATTACATTTCAATTCAAAGCAATATTAAAATGATAAATTTATAGAAGATTTAGCATTTTTGTTCCATGTATTTTGCTTTTTCTTAATTTTTATTTGTTTTGCTCTAAAATGAAATTGGATTGTTTATAGCTTCCAAAAATAAAATAAAATTGATTTTGAATAAGAAGCATAAATGAAGAGCAAAGACGGACAACACACTTGGAGCATAAAAAGCATATTCTTTCTTCATAATCACTCAAATAAATAAATAAATAATGCCACTGGAGTTATTATAATAACTACATGTTTAACCATTGTTGTAGTAATAATTTTAAAAAACCGAACAGTGGAAGTAGAAGTGTAGATGAAGTTTGCTGGTTCATATTGGTCCTCATTGTTGATAAAGTCTCTGCTTTTGCCTCAATAACACTGTCTATGGAAGTAGATGAAATTTTAATTACTATAAAAATAATGTAACATTATTTTTGAGGAGCAGTTTTACATTATAAAAAGACTATATCTTATACAAATTTATATAGAAAATGACTTAAAATTGAATATTGTTAAATGATATGTAAATCCAACTAAACTCTAAAGTAATAGAAGGTAAAGGTTCATAAAAACATCAACACTTAAAAAATTAAATGTTTCAATATGAAAAATAATAAAAAAACATTTTCCTCGTAGTAGTATCATCATTAGAGATAATTACCTTCTGTGTTTTAAAACCTGGAATCTTCTTCTTGCTTTGTTAAAAACATTTTCCTCGTAGTAGTACATTTTTTGTTAAAAACATTAGTATGTTAAGATGGTAGGTAGCATTTAATGGAGAGAAAAATAAGATGGATGATAGACATTAGACACACATTTTCACTACTGAACCTATACTATCATAGGTGGAGCTTTTCATGTAAATATACTAGATTCCAAAAAATTCCAATAAAGAAGATTTACTTATGCTTTTCATTTTTATAGTTCGTTACGTAATGAGCAGTGTCATGACTCATGAATTTAAAAATAATATCTACTGCCTGAAGTAATAGAAACATGTTTATAACAAACATGTTAAGAATAAAACCAAAACTAGTACTACAAGTTTTCTATTTATTACTTAATAAAAGCGTGACAACGGTCATTGCCATTTCACTGTCAAAAACTAGTATATTAGTAAAACCAAAAACCAAATGAAACACATGCATGCATACACATGATTCTCTAAAGTATCAAAACTATTTCACCATACAATTGCTAGTGTTTTTTATCCGATTGTTAGCCTCTCACCATTCATAATGCATGAACACTAATAAATTGCTATTATTCTTTACCAGCACAGTGCGGTGAACCATAATGCATCTCTTATAGCACAACATACGATATAGTGAAAATACATGCTTTGTATATTTGTGTTTATTGAAAACATCACTGTCAATGTTACTTGAATCCAAATTAACGTATAAGTCTACGTTTGGTGAATCTTTTACAAAACTACCATCTTTTTCCATTTTAAATATCAATCTAACATACTTTTTCAAATAAATCCTAAAATACCACTTTTTCAAAAAAATAAAAATTATTTTGAAGTGCATCCGCCAATTGAATGGGCGGATCCTTTTATTTTATTTTTTAATTTTCCTTGCGGATTTTCTTATGAAAACTAGCTTTTACGAAATTTCCTACGGATTTTTTCACGAAAATTGATTTCTGCAGAACTTCCTACGAAATTTCCTACACAATTTAATAAAAAAAAATTTTAAAAAAAAATCATATATTTAGAGAATCCGCAGGTAATTCTGTGACTGTAGAATTTCATAGGAAAATTCACAGGTAATTCTCTAAGAAAATCCGCATGTAATTAATAAATAAATTTAAAAAAGTAGTATAGTGTCCGCCAAAGCATTGGGCAGACGTACAATGCCAATTTTTTTTTCTTCTGAAAAGATGATACTTTGAGAATAAATTTGAAAAATAAGGTATTTTGGATAATAAATTGAAAATGAATGGTAGTTTGGTAAAAAAATATCATGTTTGGTTGTCTGGTAGAAAAACATCATAATTAATTCTGAGCCTGAAAATCAATTCCGAAATGTTTGGCATTCTCAAATAGTCTGTCGCCACCGTGCTTTTTCTAGTTTAGAATTGATTTTTTAAGAAGCTACAATTCCTAGCTTCTTGAAATCAATTCTAGGAATCAATTCTCCCTTTCCCTCAATTTTTCTTTTTTGCCCTCAAATTGAACAATGTTCTTATCTATCACCATCTTTTTTTTATACCCTTTTCGTCATTCACTACGCCAAATTTGGTTTTTAGCATCACCCCTACGAAAGCGCTTTTAGGAAAAAGCGCTGCTATAGATTTCGCTAAAAACAAAACTAAAAATCAAGGGAAAAAAGCGCTGCTATCTACGAAAGCGCTTTTAAAAAGCGCTTTCTAAGGCTACCTTAAGAAAGCGCTTTAAAAAAGCGCTGCTATAGCTAAGATATGAAAGCGCTTTTAGAAGCGCTGGTAAAGGGGTAGGATACGAAGGCGCTTTTTTTTCTAAAAAGTGCTGGTATAGGGCTGGTTACCAAGGCGCTTTTCAAAAGCGCTCTCGTAGTTTATTTAAATAAAAATTTAAAAACAAAATCATAAGCTATATAAAATACTAATATTGTTTTCTTTTTCAATTATTTTTCTCTTCTAAGCTCAAAAACGATCCTCTCCTGTCAAACCAAGTTCTCCATCTTGTATCTCTTCTCACGGCCAAACCCTAAATTTCAAATAGCTTTTTTCTCGTCTCTGTATCTGTCTCCTTTCTCCGATCCAAATCACGGCGTCAATCCCTTCTTCTCAACAAAGATTAATGTTAATCGAAGGGTGGATCCTCTCGTCTCTGTCTCTGTCTCCTTTCTTCGATCTAAATCACAGCGGTAATCCCTTCTTCTAAAAAAGGTGGCCATTCCCTCCATCTTCTCACGAGCAAACGACGGTGGTGAAACCCACACATCTCTGACGAGCTTCTCCGACGTCTGTCTCCGATCAACTCGCAGCTAAACGACACCTCCTCAACTTCGGTTTCGAACGACGTCACTTCATTTTTCGTCTCTGAGTTTTGTTTTGCATGTTGATGATGGTGACGGTGATGAACGGACTTGTTGTGACGATGACAAATGTTTGTTTTTGGTTTGTTCGCGGATCACAGCTTGTTGTTGAGTCCGGTTGAATCAATTGCGTAGAGGCGTCGTATGAAGATGATGGTGTTACATTCTTGGAATCGGTTCTGAATCTTCAACAGGGTGAGACCTTTTCAAACTCGTTTTCATATTCCTTCTTTAAATCTCTCTTCCTCTCTCAAGACAAATCTGAAGGGTTTTTGTTTTGGAAAAATGATGATGAAGTTGGGATTCTGATTGTTTGATTCGTGTATGTTTCTGTGGTCTTTTCTGGTTTAATGCTTTGAATCTTGGTTTTGAAAGATGATGAATGAATTAGGGTTTCAGGTTTGATTTTTCTTATGCGGCTGTGGTTTCTGAATAGTGTTTGACCTCCCTTTATCTATCATGCCAAATAGAGAAACAGCTCATGACATCTTTGAATCCTTAAAGATGACTCATGGAGGTAATGCCCAAGTCAAGGAGACAAAGGCTCTTGCTTTAATCCAGAAGTATGAAGCTTTCAAGATGGAGGAAGATGAAAACATTGAAGCAATGTTTTCAAGATTCCAGACTTTAACTGCTGGATTAAGAGTGCTTGACAAGGGATATACAAAGGCTGATCATGTCAAGAAGATCATCAGAAGCTTGCCCAGAAGATGGGGCCCAATGGTGACTGCATTCAAGATTTCCAAGAACTTATGAAGTGTCTCTTGAAGAGCTGATCAGTGTGCCCTAAGGGGTCATGAAATAGAGCTGGATGCAAATGAACCTCAGAAGAAAGGTAAGTCAATTGGATTAAAATATAATAATAAAAAATGCACTAACGCTTTTCAGGCTGAAGAAGAAGATTCTGAAGAGTCAGAATCAGAAGAAGGAGAAGAAGAAGATGAAGATGAACTTTCTATGATTCCAAAAGAGTAAATCAACTCTGGAAAAGCAAGCAGAGAAAGTTTAAGAATTTTAAGAACATCAGAAGGCCTGAAAGAGGAGAATCTTCTGGACACAGAAGATCTGACAAGAAGAATGTGACGTGCTATGAATGCAAGGAACCTGGACATTACAAGAATGAGTGTCCAAAGCTTCAGAGGGAAAAGCCCAATATAAAGTTTGAAAAAAAGAAAGGTCTTATGGCTACTTGGGATGACTCAGATTCTTCTGATCAAGAGTCAAACTCTGAAGATGAGCAAGCAAACATAGCACTGATGGCCACTGTTGATGATGAATCAGAATCTACATCAGACTCAGATTCTGAAGAGGTATTTTCTGAACTTTCTAGAGATGAGCTAGTTTCCAGCTTAACTAAACTTCTGGAAATCAAGGCTAAACTTAGTATCAAATACAAAAAGCTGAGAAAGCTCTTTGCATCTGAAACTAAGAAGCTTGAAATAGAAAATGCTGAACTTAAAGAAAAAGTTTTAAAACTATCTAAAGATGCTGAATCATCTTTAAGTTCGGAAAAGTCTATTCCAAGTGTGAACAATATTCTTAAGGAATATGACTTGAGTTTCAGGAAGTTTCTATCTAGAGGAATTGGCAGAAGTCAGCTAGCCTCTATGATATATGGTGTAAGTGGAAACAAGAGAATTGGCATAGGCTATGACGATGCAACCCCATATAAACTTGAACCAGTTGATGAAATGGTTATTACATACAAACCTTTGTATGATCAGTTCAAGTTTCGCCATTCTCATGATATAAAGCACACATCTAACTCTAAGAGTTTCCACATAACACACACCAGGAAATATGTTGCACACACCAAAAAATCTTATGATAAATTCTGTGCTAAACCTCAGTTTATCAGAACTTGAGGAGAACTAACCCAAAAGGACCCAAAAGAATGTGGGTACCTAAGGAAAAGATTATCCCTGTTGCAGATCTCCTTCAAGGCTCAAAAGACAAAGGAAAACATGTCATGGTACCTGGACTCTGGGTGCTCGCGACACATGACAGGAAGAAGGTCTATGTTCCAAGACCTGGAGCTTAAATCTGCTGGAGAAGTTAAGTTTGGAGGGAATCAGAAGGGCAAGATCATTGGCCCTGGAACCATATGCATTGGTAACTCTCCCTCTATAACTAATGTTCTTTTAGTAGATGGATTAGCTCATAACTTATTGTCCATAAGTCAATTAAGTGGCAATGGTTATGACATTATCTTCAATCAAAAGTGTTGTAAAGATATTAGTCAGAAGGATGGCTCAATCCTATTTACAGGAAAGAGAAATAATAACATTAACAAGATTGATCTTCATGATATTAAGAATCAAAAGGTTACTTGCCTTATGTCTGTTAGTGAAGAGCAGTGGGTCTGGCACAGAAGATTAGGTCATGCTAGTTTGAGAAAGATTTCTCAAATTAACAAACTTAATCTGGTCAGAGGACTCCCTAATCTGAAATATAAATCAGATGCTCTTTGCGAAGCATGTCAGAAAGGGAAGTTTTCAAAACCTGCATTCAAGTCTAAAAATGTTGTCTCTTCCTCTAGGCCGCTAGAACTTCTGCACATTGATCTTTTTAGCCCAGTCAAAACTGCATCAATCAGAGGGAAGAAATATGAATTAGTCATCGTAGACGACTATAGCAGATGGACATGGGTAAAGTTCTTGAAACACAAGGATGAGTCTCATATTGTGTTCTTTGACTTCTGCACTCAGATTCAATCTGAGAAGAAATGCAAAATCATAAAGGTCAGAAGTGATCATGGTGGTGAATTTGAGAACAGATTCTTTGAGATTTATTTTAAAGAAAATGGTATTGCCCATGATTTCTCTTGACCTAGAACTCCACAGCAAAATGGAGTTGCAGAATGAAAGAATAGGACTCTACAAGAAATAGCCAGAACCATGATCAATGAAACCAATATGGCTAAGCATTTCTGGGCAGAAGCAATTAACACTGCATATTATATTCATAATAGAATCTCCATAAGAACTATTCTAAATAAGACTCCTTATGAATTGTAGAAGAACAGAAAGCCCAACATTTCTTATTTCCATCCATTTGCTGCTTCTTTAGAGAATCTCAGAATATCTGAAGAGCCAACACCCAGAAGATCTTCTAGACTCAACTTTGCTCATCCAGAAGATGTTATCATTGGAAAGAAAGATGATCCTATCAGAACAAGAGCATTCCTTAAGAACAATGCAGAATATCAATTTGGTCTATTATCTCTGATTGAGCCAACTTCTGTTGATCAAGCTCTAGAGGATGCTGACTGGATAATTTCCATGCAAGAAGAACTAAATCAGTTTACAAGGAATGATGTTTGGGATCTAGTTCCAAGACCAAAAGGATTTAAAATGATGTTTGGGATCTAGTTCCAAGACCAAAAGGATATAACATCATTGGAACAAAGTGAGTCTTCAGAAACAAGCTAAGTGAAAAAGCAGAAGTTGTAAGAAACAAAGCCAGACTGGTTGCTCAGGGCTATAGTCAGCAAGAAGGCATTAACTATACAGAAACCTTTGCACCAGTGGCCATGTTAGAATCTATTCTCTTATTAATTTCATTTGCCACTCAGCATAACATCACTCTATATCAGATGGATGTTAAGAGTGCCTTCTTAAATGGTTATATAGATGAGGAAGTATATGTCCACCAACCTCCTAGTTTTGAAGACTCTAAGTCTCCAGAACATGTTTTCAAATTAAAGAAATCATTATATGGCCTGAAGCAAGCTCCCAGAGCTTGGTATGAAAGATTAAGTTCTTTCCTTCTGGATAATGGTTTCACTAGAGGAAAAGTGGATACAACTCTCTTCTATAAAACCTTTAAAAAGGATATTTTAATTTGCCAAGTTTATGTTGATGATATCATATTTGGAACATATAATTCTACACTTGGAAAGGAGTTTGCTAAATCTATGCAGGCAGAGTTTGAAATGAGTATGATGGGAGAACTCAAGTATTTCCTTGGGATCCAGATCAATCAAAATTCTGAAGGAACTTATGTTCACCAGACCAGGTATGTGAAAGAACTTCTGAAGAAGTTTAATCTTTCAAAAAGTAAAGAAGCAAAGACTCCTATGCATCCAACGTGTGTATTAGGTAAAGATGAGGTAAGTAAGAAGGTAGATCAGAAGCTCTGCAGAGGTATGATTGGATCTCTTCTATATCTTACTGCTTCTAGACCTGATATTCTATTCAGTGTATGCCTGTGTGCTAGATTCCAATCAGATCCTAGAGAATCTCACTTAACTGTTGTTAAGAGAATTCAAAGGTATCTGAAAGGTACTACTAATGTTGGTTTAGTCTACAGAAGATCTGAAGAATACAACTTAGTAGGATTTTGTGATGCTGATTACGCTGGAGATAGAGTTGAAAGGAAAAGTACTTCTGGAAGCTGTAAGTTTCTGGGAAGTCATCTGATCTCTTTGTACAGCAAGAAGCAAGCCACAATTGCCCTCTCTACAACAGAAGCAGAATATGTTGCTGCTGCTGGATGTAGTACACAGATGCTCTGGATGAAGAGTCAGCTAGAAGATTATCAGATATTTGAGAGTAACATTCCTATCTTTTGTGATAATACTTCTGCTATTTGTTTATCTAAGAATCCTATCTTACATTCCAAGGCTAAACATATTGAGATCAAACATCACTTCATTAGGGACTATGTTCAGAAGGGTGTTCTTTCTTTAAACTTTATGGATACAGAACATCAGTGGGCTGATATCTTCACAAAACCCCTTGCTGAAGATAGGTTTAAGTTCATTCTGAAGAATATCAGTATGGATTTATGCCCAGAGTGAAAGGATGAGAAGATCTGATATATGGATTAGATATGAAATGCTCATTTATTTTCTTATCAGATATTCTGAACTTGTTGATCAATTAGATATTCTGATTCTGTTATTGCTAATGTTTCATATGTCTAAGTTGATTCAGAATTTCTTTTAAAGCAAAGCAGCTGTCACCAACTATTCCTGATGATGAACATGTCTTCATTCTGAAGGGACAAGTATGCGTGTAGTTGATGAGACGCCGTCCTAGGTAACTGTGCGAATCATTTCAAATATCACGTTTTTCCCTTAACGTCACTGTTATACCCCAAAATTTGCCCACATATTTTTCAAGAAAACTCCAATCTGAAAATTAAGAGTCTCATATAATCATGGATTTTTATTTCAACAAATATCCTGACATATGAAACACTTAATTTTTAGAATTTTTTCTTATACAGTAATCTGGCTTGCAGTTGAATTTATTCTTACGCAAACGCCAAATACTGTTTATTACTTCACACATGCTATTTATTTATTTACAGATAAATGGTACTGACACAATTGGTACAGAGTTAAATCTTTTTGCAGGCGCAGAATCAGGAAACTCAGACTGTACTGGTAACAAGTAGATTATTATTATCTTTTGTTTCCCACTAATTTTTGTACTATATTCCAATATTTGCAAAAATCTTTTCAAATCTCTTTTTCAAAAATCAAATCTCTCCTTTTTCCAACACTATCATACACTTTCTTTCAAATCTTACTTCCACTCAAATTTTCCTTTTTGTACGGAATCAAATCATTCCCCAACGTCTCTTTCCTTCTTTCCATTCTATAAATACCTCTCATTTCCTTCCATAAAATCTCACATCAAATTCTAATTCATCTCTCAAAATTCCTATCTCATATCTATTTTCTCTTCTTCCCTAACAAGAATGGCAAAATGGATAGAGACACTGTTCCTCACAGTCATCACCATTGCTACGGTGATCATGACTTTCTTCTGCCTGCATAGTCCTGAGGAGTGTGGACCTGCAATGGTTGCACTCCCAATCATCTACATGTTATTGTTCATAGCATGGGTCATTAATCGTCATTCTTAAAATTTGCCGTATTTCTTATTTCTTAAATGTACCGTTTATTCGTCGTACTGTTCAATATAGTATGTGATATTTGTACTGTCAGTATTAAATGTTGTACTATTTGTCATAATATTGCTTAATTACTAAGATAATATTTTGTGTGTTTTCTGCCAGTCAAATATTCCTATTTCTGTGCATTAAATGATTTTCAGGGTTATTATCGGTAATTTTGCCCGCATACCGTAAATATTAGTTATTTATTATGTCTGTGTTTTTCTAACAAGTCATGTAAATAAACTTTCATTTTTCACATAAAACAAAAACAAAAACAACAAAAAAGAAAATTAACTTTGACTGTTGATTTTTCACTCTAACTGCTACATCAATACCTGAACAGTCAGTCGACAGCCAAACTGCTGGCAGTACAATTCTCAGTGTTTTGCACCATCAATCAAATCAATCTTTCACAATTCAAAATTCCAAGATCTTTTGTGTTAGAAGTCTTCTGAATATCACGCGATTAGCAGAGACTCAACACTGCACAAAAATCAGGTACGCTTAACTGTCTCCTACACAAACAATCCCTAATCAGGGTTTTTCTTGTTTTACAGGAGCAACAAGTTTTTGAGAGCTCAAATGGATTTCATACACATCCATATATCTCAAAGTACCATCATACAAATTTTCAAACTTCAATTCACTCAGACGCACCGTCAGCAGCTCAAACAGTCAACAGACGACCCGTTTGACCAAAAAGTCAACAGACAGTCAAAAATGAAATTTTTTGTCAAAGTCCATATTTTGTCAAAGGATTCATCATTTGATCATTGGATGATCATAATTCATCAAGGAAAGATCAAAAATCAACAAAACCCTAAGATTCAAAATTAGGGTTTTTGCCTGAAAAGTCAACTCAACTTTGACTGATCATAACTCTCTCATCCTTCATCCAAAAAATTCAAACCAAAGCTTGTTTTGAAGGAAATTAAATTATCTTTCAAATGCCATTGATCCCATGGTCATTGGATTCACCATTTGAAAAATATGATCAAAGACATTACAGGTCATTTTCAAAGTCAACAAAAAGACACTTTTTTCAAAAGGACACACAAGGAGCTTCAAAAATCATTTTGACATGAGACCAAAGACATTGGTTAGAGGACTCTTTGAGGTTTCTAAAAAGTGCAAGATCTCCTTCATATGACAAAAATTGAAGGATTTACACCTTGTTGAAGTTGGCTAAATTTTGGGAAAATACATGAAATCAACATTGTTCAAAATGGCATTTTTTCCAAATGGGGCCAAGTTTTCAGCATTCAAACATCATTTCCATGATGTAATGGGCCTCCCACGACCAAGACTAAGCCCATATCATTTTTATCCATTTTTGGCATGATTTTATCTTACTTTAAGATTAAAATTAAAAGGAAAATGCATGGATAATGGTAGCTTAACTTCCAAGCATGACTCACCTCAAAGAATCTTCATCTTTCTGCAGAGGATTGAAGGACAAGGCAGGTGCATTGAAGGCAAGATGACTTGGTCAAGAATTCAAGTTTTTTTATATTAAAAAATGCAAAGTTTCAACAAAGGCAACTAAGGCACATCTTAGCTTCAATTCTAAGCACACATAGCTTATAAATAAGCTATCATAGTTCAGCAAAGAAAGGGAGGCAAGACCAGAAGCATAGCATAGCATATAACACTTGTAATCACTTCAAAAAAATCAAAGAAAAACTCAAATTCGAATTTGTAATTTCAGTCCATTTCAATACAAACTAAGCATTCATATACCTTCCTTAAACATCACTGAAACTATCTCAATCAATTACAAGCCTTGAAGCTCACTGAATCGAGCTACACAGGTCAAAATTTGTTCAAACTAAAATCAATTCGTATCTGGTTATTCACACATGTTTAACAAGATGTAGACATACTATTGAGTTTGGTTTGAGGTGTAGATCATTTCTGGAAACTTAATTGAAGTTTGGACACGTATAAACGAAACTACCATTTTAGGGTTCATAGCTTCAAATTTAGGGCTTTCCAAATTAGGAAAAATTAGAAGTTCTGATTAGCACCATTAGATTCGCATGAACAAGACGAAACGAATGGAACCATCGCGCCAAACTTCTTTGCATGTTTACCCCTATTCGCTATTTTGCAGGTTTGAGGTTCATCAACTACAGCGCTTGTTTCATAAAAGCGCTGTAAAAGCCCTTGTCTGAAGGTTGAAGACGATGAGGTGTCTCCACCTCATTGGACAATCAGCGCGCGTACTTTTTTTAAATTCTCTCTGATTCTGTGCCTTGCAGGTCTATCTCCTACCACGTGCCTCAATTTCTGGACCCTCTGATTTCATTTAATGAATCATCCAATGATCCAGATCACGCATGCACACCATGCTCCCTCACAAATTACCACACAGGATCAGTATCCTTTTATTTTCTATTTTATTTTCTATTTTATTTAATTTCTTTGTTAAATTAATTAAAAATAGTTTTAAAAATCCAAAAAATACACAAAAAATATTTTTAGACTTCTAAAATAATATACTATTTTATGAAATAAAAATATTTTATTTTTCTTCAAAATTTCAATATTTTTTATAATTAATTAGTATATATTTATATATTTGCTTTTTAATTATTCTAACCAATCAAAAAATCATCAAAAAAATTGTTCTTCATGTTAAATATTGTTTATATATTATAAACTAATTTTGTACATATTTTGAATAATTTTCTTTTTAAGTTTTAATTATTTGTATAATTATTTGCATAATTATGTTTTAATTAACTTAAATCAATTTCAAATCAATTTCCAAAAATTCCAAAAAATTTAG
This sequence comes from Vicia villosa, assembly GCF_029867415.1. Classification (NCBI taxonomy): domain Eukaryota; kingdom Viridiplantae; phylum Streptophyta; class Magnoliopsida; order Fabales; family Fabaceae; genus Vicia; species Vicia villosa. Next base: position 94,671 of record NW_026705920.1, read on the forward strand.
TTTTGTTTTAAAATTAATTAACAAATATTTTGTACATATTTTGAACTTAATTTCTAGGTTTAAATCAATTTTCATCTTTTTTTCATTTTAATTTAATTAATCATGCATTAATTATAATTAAAACCAATCATAAAAAATTCCAAAAACATGCCTTTTATTTTTCTTGCAATTTAAAATTCCTAGATAAATGTATAGGATGTCAAATTCATGTAAATAGGCTAGTTTACATTTCCCGCACAATCGATGTAATAGCGTAGATTTACTTTCCGCACTTTACATTTCCGCACTTTAATTTCCAGCAAATATAAACTGCGTGTATGTCAAAGATAAAATTGAACCGTTAGATCACTAACTTCAAAGATAAATATCTGAATCCAATCACAATCACACTTGCACCTCTTCAGGTAATCTTTTTCATTCTTTCAAAATCAAAGTCAAAATTCCATTGTTTTGAGTACAAAATCGAACCTTGCGTTTATATCCGGTGAAAGGATAGATTTTTAAAGGAAATAGGATAAAGACCTTACAACTCAGGGTAGACCTCCTAGTTTGCTTGCTCAAATCAAAACAAACAAAATTCTCATACACTGTTGATTTTTCAAAACTTTCAAAAAAGACAATACTTTGTATACATCCAAACACGGGTTATTACAAAGTTAACGTTCTTTTCAAAACATCTTTCGAAAGATAAACAAGCATTTTGTATACATCCACACACGGATCATTACAAAATTCAAATTACAAAGGTATTTGAAACCACATATGAGCAATTTCAGAGCAATCGAAAAGTCATCGAAAAACAAGTGAGCTAAGCAAACTTAAGAGCCCATGGATAACCATGGATACAAAGGGTGCTAACACCTTCCCTTTGTATAACCTACCCCCTTACCCAGAATTTCTTAAAGGTCTTTTTTCTGTTTCTTTTATAAACCTTTCCTTAATTGGATAAAATAAAAGGTCGGTGACGACTCTGTGAATTTTCAAAATGCGAAAGCATTAAGCGACAAAAAAGAGTCAGTTCACGTATCTCTACAGATCAGAGGTATGGCCCGGTATTAAAAAAAATCGGAGGTCCACAGTCACTCAACATTAAATGCATTTGATTCAAATTCTGTAATCTCTCTCATTCAGAATCTGATTGCATAATTATTTCAAATCCGTGCCTATATAAACACATCTCTCTATCATTTCACCTGTTTCCTCTCATCTTCATTATTCATTGTGTTTGCATTTATTTTGCCTCTTTTTCTCTCTTTTCATAAACCCTAGTTACGAACCCAGTAATCTCAGTTGTGAATCAATGGCTTCTTCATCAAATGTTCAACGCAAGGTTTCGTCTTCAAATCAAGGTCAACAAAAGAAATCTGTAACTGCTCCTTTGAAGACATGTCTGATCCCTTACGATGAACAGGAGGTTCTCTGTGAAACTATGGTGGATTTTGAAAATCTCTTGGCTCATGATTTCAAAATCAAAACTGGAATGTTGGTACAAGGATGGGAAAGCTTCTTTGAACGTCTAATTGGACCAGTTTATCCTATCTTGGTTAAGGAATTTTTGACTCATGCCATTGTTACTCCAACTGCTATCCTCTCTTTCGTGCTAGGTCATGAAGTGGTTGTCTCTGAGAAACTGATAAGGAAACTGTACAGTCTTGAAGGTATGGATGGAATCACAAGTGCTCTCCCTGGTAGAACTGATTGGGATAAGGTTGGCCCAGAGTTGTTTACTTTTGGCATTGCTTCTCCTCATACTACAGATCTGAAGCCTTCCTACAGAGTTTGGGCAAAGATCATTCTGGGATCTTTCTATCACAGAAAATCAACAAACTCTGCAGCTTACATCAATCAAGATCAGAAGTTAACCTTGTTCTGCATTGGAAAAGGTATGAGAGTCAATCTACCTCATATTTTGTTCCAACATCGGAAGACTACTGTTGAAGAGTCAAGGGAGGAAGAACGTCTGAGGCATCCTAAACTTAAAAAGAATATTATTCCCTTTGGAAGGATGATATCAGATATTCTGACTGAAATTGGTCTGATAGATACTCCGAGAGCAGCTGGCTCTTCTCAATATCTGAATGCTATTCGTGGGAGTATTCTGACTGCTCAGTCTCTATGAAGGATGCAGTAGATTGAAAAGGTGATCACCCCTCCAAAGGTGTTTCCAGACATTCTGACAAGAAGAACCCCTGTTGTTGGTTTCTCTCATATGTTCAAAGAAGAACTATTAAAAGCAGTTAAGCGCTATCTGAAATCCTGTGTTAGAACATAATCTGATGTTGACTCTGCTTGGATTCGTGGAAGAACTCTTCCCTCTCTGGATGAGTTAAGGAAAAAGGACAAGAAAAAGAAACAGAAGAAGCTGAAGAGAAAGGTCACAGAAGAAGGTCCTGATGCTAAGAAAGTCAAGAAGTTGAAGAAACCTTCAGGAATTGTATCTCTGAATCTGTACCTATTAATAGTTCTGAACAAATATCAACAGATTCCCTCAAAGTTCCTAGAACTTTTGAACAGCTTCAGAAGCTCATAGAAGATATAGACAATGTAGACACCACCAGTTTACATTCTTCCTCTGACCTTCCTCCTCAGAAAAGACCACCTCCTTCTAATCTTCCATCCTCTTCCACCACCACTAAAAGAAACCGTCCACTCCATTCTGAACCATCTCTTGACCCCCAACCTCTAAATGCTGTTTTTCCACTAATTCATTCTGAAAATATCTTCTCAACCACCTCCAATCAATCTGCAACCTCACCATTAGTTGATCCTTCAACCACCTCCACAGCAGATTCATCATCTTCTCTATTCTCTTCTACCACCCCTGTTTGTTATCTAGAGAACCTGAACCCTATTTTGTTCTCAATCCAGACTCTCCAATCACCCATTTCAGAATCAACCCTCCTGAACCCTCTGTTGAAATTCGTTTTGAACTGTTAAAATATAAGGTATAGACATTTTTAGATGCTCTGAAGGTTGCTCATGAATCCAAGATGAATCATGTAGCTGCTGAGAAGCTCTAGAGAGCTTTTAGAAGGGAGATTCAATCAGACTTTCTGGATCTTTAGAAAGATTGTCTAGCTGCTGCTCCTGGACCTTCTGGATACCTTCTGGAGTATGATGATGGAAGATGCTACCATCCTATCACCAGCTGGAAACCTATTGAAGAGAAGGAGTTTGTTGATGAGCTAGCAGAAGAAGAGAATCCTCTGGCAATCGTTGTGTGGAAGCCACATCCATACAAGGTTCTAACTGGAGATTTTCAGTTTTTATTCAACTGGCTTAGGGAGAACCCCTCTAATAAGGAACCAAATATGGTATATCCAGAAGTTGAATACCCTCCATAACCTGTTGCTCCAACACCTCCAGAGAATCTAGCTGCAATTCTTGAAGGCCTAGAACATCCTGCTGAAGAAATTCCTGTTGAGGAAAATCATGAAGATCTTTTTATGGTTGAAGCTGGTGCAAATCCTCCTACTATGGACAACAATTTTGCTGCTGCTTCTGGTGGACCGTCTGTCTCTGTTCTGGTGGACAAGCTTCAACATAATCAAGCAAGTTTGGCTACTCGTCTAGACAAGCACGAGGACACTCATGTTGAGTTCAGATCCTTTATGAAGGATCAGAAGGAAGCTAATCAGAAGCAAGTTGAAGACACTACTGAGATTAAGAACCTTCTGGCCATTTTAGCTTCTAAGCTTAGCCAGTCGTAGTCTGTCTTGTGTCTTAGATTGTTTTCTTTGTTTTTGCATCTGCTTGAATTCCATCTGTTTCTGTATTGCTTATCTTCTGATGATTATCAATGAAAAATTATCTTTGTCTTTTTTCACGTTGTGTGTCTTTTTCATCTGAATCTTTATGCTTTTTGATGTTATGACAAAAAGGGGGAGAAATATGATAATTGAATTGATTTATTATATCAGTTGTTGGGATTAAGTCTCAACATTTCCTAACATTATTTGCAAGTTTTTCTATCTCTGATAGATTTGCAGGAATGAGATATTCTGGTCAAAGCTCAACATGAGAAGCAAATACATGGGGAAAAGCAATTCTAAGAAAAAGAATGCTCTTAAAGAAGTGAAGAAAGCTTAGTGATCTGAAGCTTCAAGATCGGAAGCAAGAAGAATGCTCTGATACAATTGAGTATGCTCTGATACAATTGATTACTAAGAGAAATTCAAAGCTCTGCAGTTGTCCAATGGAAGCTCTGATGAGAAGCTCTTAATGTTCTGAAGTTCTATTTAACGTGAAAGTCTCAACTGAAATGGAAAAAAATACTCAGGGAAGTCTTTTATTTATAAATTCTTCTAGTATTAGTTTCAGGGGGAGATTGTTATTCTCAGGGGGAGACATATTCACACACTCTGATTATATGCTTATGCTATATCTGTGTAATTGTCTTTGTTCATCTGATATTATGGATACAAATTCATATCAATTATATATGTTTTTGTCATCATCAAAAAGGGGGAGATTGTTAGAACAAGAATTGTTCTGATCAATATTTTGTGATTTGATGATAACATTATATATGAAATTAGTTTGGAAAGGATAAGATACTTGTTTTCGATAACTTAGTTTGGAAAGTCATCTTGCCTATGGACAGGAACGACAAGAATTTGGGAAAATGGTCCCCAAATTGGGAAGGGCCATTTAAGGTACTATAGGTTTTTTCCAACAATGCCTATGAAGTTGAAGAGTTGGCACTAGATAGATGAGTCTTGAGGGTAAATGGAAAATACTTGAATAAGTATACGCCTATTCTTCAAGAGGTCAAAATTTTGATAGAATAAATAGGTGTCGAATAAATTAAGCTGGAGAAAACTACGTTTGAAACCAGCTACAAAAGCACATATGAAACTAAACATACAGAGTGCGGAAAAGTGATTGTATTAAAAAGGGGAAGGAAGCCATTATCCAAAATTACATAGAAAAATCGTAAACTGCTAAAATGTCTAGAAATGGCGGAATTTCTTCTAGAACGCCTGTAACTCGAAGTTGAAGTGTAAGGCTTGAGAGACAAAATAATTTGCTTGAGCCTTAAGCTTTTTAATCTCTTTTTCAACAGAAGAAATTCCCTCAGCTATAGCTAGAGCATCTCTAGCAGTTTTGTCGATCTTTTCCTGGGTCGCGTTGATAACCTGGTCGATTAATTTTTCTTCTTCCTCAATAATTGACTCCAATTCTTTATTCAGAGCAACAATTTGGAGACGTAGTTCATCAGCCTTTTTCTGCTTGGGAATCAATTCTTCTTTCTTCTCCTCAATCACTGCCAGCAATTTGGTAATTTCCTTTTTGGCCTTTATCACCATATCCCAGCTCTTCTTCACAAAAGTCTCCTTAGTCTCGACCAGCTGCTCATTCTCCCTAATATTGTCAATATTACGGAACACAGGAACAAAAAATTTCTCAAAAACTGTCATCATGGTTCGAGCATGTTCAGAGATATTAAGTTCCCTGAGTTGAGCAAGTGCATCCAAAATTTTTGGACCAACGACAAGTTCACAAAGAAGCACATGAGGCAAATCTGGATTCAATGCATAAGTACGGATTTTATCTATTAAAGCCTTGATTTTTGTTTCCTCAGTTCCCGATTTGTCACTATGGAGTTGGGACTGATCGGAGTCAGAAGAGATTTCACGTGAAATTACTAGACTACGAAGCATAGCTATTGCCTCCAGAGTAAAAGATTTTATCATCAACGTCTTTGAGGATGAGGGCGAATTAGACTGTTGAGGCGCGCCTTGAGGAGATTGGGTTGCGGTAGCGGTAACATTTTATTTTTCCACTAAAGCCTGTAAGGAATCTAAAAGACTAGAGTCAGAACTAGTCGAACTAGAATCCTTATATGTGGCAAGACAAGTGACTGAGTCAGAATCACTATCATGAGTTTGAACAGTCAGATCCATGAACTCACCAGCGTCGGCGACAGGAGTTTCATGATGGTGAGGAGAAGAGTCGATTGACAAAGGAGAGTATTCAGCTACTTTGAGGTAGCTGACCAAAAGTATCAACCTGTTTAGAATATTTAATTTAATATATGTATAGATAAATAAGAAGATGTATAATTATTATTTTTAAAATAATTAAAGTAACGAGATTATGTGATGAGATGAAATTATTAAATTGACTAAAAAATTTTTTAAAATAATTAAAGTAACGAGAATATGTGATGAGATGAAATTATTAAACTGACTAAAAAACCTCATATTTATGGCAAAATTACTCATTCTAATTTCTCTTTTTACGAGTTCATTAAGGACCCTTTGTATTTTCTCTCGTAAATGTAGTTTGTTTGTATTTTTTCTTTTTGTCGGGTTTTCCCGTGTCCTCTTATAATCGGGTTGGAGAACCCATTATTCTCAATTTTATATATAATATCTCATGCTTAGTAAAAAAACTACTTATCATTTATCAATGTCACACATATGAACTTTATGTTAAAAAATATTTATTAATTGATCAATCAATCACATTCTAATACATTGTGTGTTCCGAAGACTTTGTTACTTAAAAATAATTATATTATTTTGTTCTAAATAATATATTTTTAAATATTTAATTTTTTTTCTGAGAGCAACATTTCTAATAAAAGTATTTGGTTCTTGAACAACCAAACTTGTAATGGTTATTCATTGCATTTTAAAGTTTATAAAGATTTTAATATAAAATGATTGATTTAAAAAAATAATTTTTATAAAAAATAATAGAGGTAATAATACGTAGCAAGTATGTTGTAAAAAAACACTTGTTAAATACAATATTTTGATTTAACGCAATAATAAATAAAAGAATAAACACATTCTAATAGATAATTCAAAGCTAATGAAGATAAAAATCATGTCTTTGATGCTAGAGTTGACACCAATTCAAAGCTAAAAGTGTTACTACATAAGTGTCTCTCTCACTTAGTAATGTTTCATAAAGAATATGTTTTGGAATTGATGCATCATTTTCAATCTTCTTAATGTTGCGACCATTAGAGTCCTCTTAAATAACCTATATAATCATATCGCCAATTAGGTTCAGTTGATCCTTAGCATTTTTAATGAGTTCTTCAACTTGACCACAACCAAGACGGTTTTCAATTTTCTTCAAATCTTCTTCTTCTTGACAAACCGTAAGTTTTTGATTTGTAATTCTTTCAACAACTTTACGAAACTGATATTCTTTTGGAACCTTTTGGATTTCCTGAAGTATCTTACAATAAACTCCTATTAACACCTCCCTCGCATTTGGAACAACATATAGTTCAACAACCTCTGTTGTTTGCTTTGTACTCCCGATCAATGGCTGCAACATCTTTGACGAGTTTGTGGTTTTCTCTCTCACATGATTATTTTCTCTTTCAACCAATTCTGAAGGGAAAAAATAGGCAAACTATTATTTTTCAAATCAAGAAAGGTAATAAAAGAAAATACTTTGAAAATTAATTTGGATTATATACCTTGAGGTAGAGCCGAATGTGATTCTTCTTCTAGTCGAAATATTAATACTTTGAAAGTAAGAGTTTTACTTTCGATCAACTCAAAAACACACACATCACCATTTTTCAACTTATTATCCGTTGCAAATTTCTTCCATCCAACATTGATTTTTCCCAAATAAAATTTTGCATCCCAAGTTCTTCCATCCATAAGTTGAAGAAGAATATCATTATTTCCTTTCTTCATATAATTCTTTGTAAAGTTTGCTGGAACATGCTGTATTTTTTTTTACATATTATAAAATCAAAATGTAGAATAAATAACTGATTTAAAGATAGAAGATAATCATCTATTGTAAATTTTAATTTAAAATTTAATATATATATATATATATATATATATATATATATATAGAGAGAGAGAGAGAGAGAGAGAGAGAGAGAGAGAGAAAACCATACCAAAAAATGAGAATAAAGATATGAAGATTTCATAACAACAGTGAAATAGGGCTTTTTGGATTTGAAGTTTTTTGCTCTATTTAATACTTCATTAATTTTAGAAGTCTCCTTCTCGTGTTCTTCTGTTCTACATATAGTGTTACCATCTATGTTCTCTAAGAAAATAAAAAACATAGTGTTTATAAAAAAATTTGCCTCAAGATTTGTATGAAATAATTGAAAAGATAGAGAGTATATGCGATTATGAAATATACCACCACTAGTTTGGACATGATGCTTAGAAAAATTAGAGAATTTGGAGCCTATTCCATCACCTTCCCGAGTATCATCTAAAAAATAACAACATAGAAATATATGAAAAATAGATCTCAAAGTTTAATTGGATAAATGTTATGATAGTAAAAGAATAAATCAAATCACAAATTATACCACTAAATTTAGATAAGTTTCGAAGTATAGTACTTGTTTCAACACCGTCATTTGTGTAACTTCTCAATTTCTTATTTGGTTGAGGACATGGAATTGATGGTTTTGATTTAGTCTTCTTTTTGCATGAATGCGACTTATTCAAAATTTCAACCGAATCGTCATCACTGATTTGGACAATGTTGTTTTGTTCATGTTGATTGTCATGATAAGGATATTCAATTTCAAGGGTATTCTTGCCAAATATATGCACCACAAAATAAGAATTTTCCTCAAATTGGAACAATATCATGTTCCCGTGATCTAATGAATAGTAAGTTGCAAATTCCTCCCAACCATTTTGAAACCAAAAATCTCCATCAACTTTAGTGATATGTATTTCCCACTTCTTGTTATCCGGAGTCTTGAAAAATATAGGATTTGGGATATCACTACTATGTTTTGTAGTGAAACCCTTTGGGAGCCTCTACAAAAGTACAACAAATAGAACTATGAATTTTAACATTCATATAATAATAAATTTCATAAGCATTTAAATCATAAATTCATGTCACTTTTAACAAGTTCTAATATATAACACAATCTCAAATTTAGGGATATTTTTATGGAATTCGCTAGGAACTATATTGCTTTTCCTTGTTATAGATTTTTTCACTAGGAATATTGATTTGGTCTCTTTGATTTTTGTATCTCTACAATTTCTCTTATTTATATACATTTTGGGTAGTTTTTGGCCCATTTTGATTAAAAAAAAATCTAACTTATTTTATATTACATCTAGCTCATTTTATAAATTAACTGACATTCACTTTATTGAAATTTATTTTAAGTTTTATCTCTTTAATAAAATACTTGAGTTTCATTTCCAATAATTCAATTAAATCAATAGATAAAAAGCAATATATATATATATATATATATATATATATATATATATATATATATATATATATATATATATATATATATATATATATATATATATATATATATATATATATATATATATATATATATGTGTGTATGGCAATGTAGTGAGAAAGTAGTTTCTAATTGAATTTACATTCTTTGCCGTTAGCATCTCATTATTTATAAAATTCATTATATGAGTGGTGTTTGAATTAAGATAGACAATAGAGATTTAAAGTTCAATTTTTTTAATTTAAAATAAAATAACATATATTAAAATTTGAGCTATGTAATTTTATTTAGCTTGAGGTTAGAATTTTAATTTTTCTAAAAACACAAATTCATTATATGAATTGTGTTTGAATTGAGATAGACAATAGAGATTTAAAGTTCAATTTTTTAATTTAAAATAAAATAACATATATTAAAATTTGAGCTATGTAATTTTATATAGCTTGATATTAGAATTTTAAATTTTCTAAGAGCATACAATCAAAATTCAAAAGAAGAAAGTATTAAAATAAAAGAAAAGAAGAGGATTATAAATTAAAAAATACTCACTATTTTTCTATCTTGAATATTTGGTGTAGTAATAACTTTAAAAAACCGATCACTAGAAGTCCAACTTGCAAAAATATTCTTACTTTGCTGGTTGTTTGTTGTTGATGATAAACTCTTGACTTTTGACCCCATAACACTATATAGGAAAGTAAACAAGATTTAAATTACTATAATAATCATGGAACATTAGTGGAATGATGCCTAATATCCAAATCCAACAACATTTTAAAAGTAAGATAATGTTCATAATATAACATCAACACTTAATGATTTGGATGTTATACACTAATTAACTTAAGGAAACAATTAAATGTTTCAATAATGAAAAATAAAGAAGAAAGAAATACCTTTGGTATTATACCTTTGCTCTCAACTTCACAACATAGATCTTATGAATTCTCTTAACTTCACAACTCACAAAAACAATCTTTTTACTCAATCACCTTTTAAATAGTAGTACTAAGAAATGCATTAGTTTACCTTTTCTTAAAGAGAAGAGTAGTAAGAATATAGTAAGTAATGTAGAGAAAGTTTCCAAGACATTCTAATCTACAACAACCTTTTGAAATTGGCACATTTTCCTTTGACTAGGTGCAGCCTTTTACCTATAAATTCCATGTTTGCAAAAAAGTATATAAGTTTAATAAAACTAAAAAAACACATCTTTAGTAAAATATTATAGAAGTAGTCTAATGCAACCCAAATTATGAGGAATGTATTGAACTAATTTTTTTAAAAACTATTGACAGAAAAAAGCTTAAAGTTTTGAATGATTATAATTTTGTTTGGCATAAAAAAACAAATAGGTGATGAGCTAATTATAGATGAATTTATAGTTATTTTATAAAATTTGAATTCATCATTATTTTATAAAATTTGGTGTGGATATTGAGTCATCTAAAAATATCTAGTTATTCTGAGTTATTAGTTGAACAGTTCGATTGAATCTTATAGAATTCAATAATTTAATTAATTTGTTATATAAAAAATATTTTTATATTAAATTAAATTGAAATGATTTAATTTTCTAATTTTTTATAATATTATATTATAAACCTTCTTTTGTTGAATTAATATAAATTTTTATTTAATGGTTTTTTGTATGATAAAATAATTATTGTTTAATTAAACTATGTAATTGAAGTAGCCATACATATATATGTTTTTCCCCATGCTAAATGGCAGTCAGACCAAAGTATTAATTGAGAGAATCTATTAAAACTTGTAACAAACAGCATCTTGTGGAGTGTGCAATATGTATGCACGAAGAGAAATAGCTATCTGTGAAGTATAGACTAGCTAATATGTGAAGCTAGTATAGGTTGTAGAAGAGAAATAGACTATAGTATGTAAAGTGAAAGCATGCAAGTCACACAAACCAATGTTTGGCTGCATATTATATGAAGGATTTTAAAATTTTAAATTTTGTAACAATTAAATTATAATTTCATTATAATGTTAGGTTTTTAATTGCATATTCAATAGTTAAATGTTTTAACTTGAAATAAATACAATACCATTCAAATTTAATCCAAATAGTACTCCATACTAATATAAATAAGTTAGTAACATTTTTTTTCTTATTCACAATAATTGTGAACTTGTGAACCTTAAATACCTTATATCTTTTAAAGTATCTCTATTTAAATTGTTTGATTTTCTAAAAGATTAATTATTAAGTTGGCATGAATCATTTAATATATTTTTAAGAGAGACTACTTTCAAATAAAATTTTTTAAAATTTAAATTCAAAAGATTTATATTCATTAAAAAGTACATTATTTTAACTGAGTTTATAAGAATATTTTTTAATAAAATAAAAGAGATCCAGTTTAATCTTTAACAAAATTTGAACTCATACAACTTTTTCTTTATTTAGTTTTTTTTTCAGTTATAGATATAGACAATTGTTATGACATATACGGGCAATTGTCACACCAAATCAGATTAAAAAGATGAAGATTAATTTTATATGAGAAATAAATTTGAAAACTTGATATAAATAAAAATTCTTTAAAATTTATATTAAATTAAAATAAACTTAGTAAGTGATTACATGATAAACTCTATATATAGAACTTGTGAAACACACTATCAAACTAAATATATATATATATTTTTTTAATAAGCAATTGAATATAAGATATCGCATTAGGGGTGCAACCCTTACATCAAGAAGACACTAGAGAATGTTGTTACAAAGTAGAGGTATTTTATACCAATCGTAAAAAGAAATCCTACTATTAAAACCACTATTACTACTCCACCTCCAAGAAAAAAACATGATGTTTGATATCACCTCATCGAAACTAAATGCCCCGTTGTCAAAGATAATAGTGTTTCTCATCTTCCAAATGCACCAAATTAGAGCTATCCATATAGGGTTTAGAGTAGCTTTAATTTTGATGTTTTTCACCTTTTCTTGAATGATTTCGAAGTTCTTGAAATCCTCTAAAGTGATCTTTACCTCATCACCCAACCACGTGTAGATTCTTCTCCAAACCGCCTTTGTGACATTACAATGATAGAAAAGATGTTCCAAAGATTCCGGATGTGATGAGCAAAAAATACAATCTATAGAAGTGAAATTGGACACACCTCTATTTGCAAGTAGGACTTTTAGCGGAAGTCTATTGATGAAGAATCTCCAAGTGAAAATCTTGATCTTTGCCGGTATTGTAATCTTCCAAATAACATCCAACATGTTAATGGTAGGAAGAGGCCAAGCTAGCTCCTTTGCATTAGACACCAATAAAGAAACACTAGACACCTTGAATTCACCATTCGCGGTGAGATTCCACCGAAAGTCATCCTTTGCCAAATTGTCCGTCATTACTCCTTGTAGTAGTGCTTTTAAGTTCCTTAATTCTTCTTCAACGACGGTAGTCATAGCGGTTGAGAGTTGGTTAAAAGCGTTCGGTGCCGGAGAGAAGGGAGTTTCCATTCCAAAGATGGGATCCAAATTCCATGTAGCAATACCATTGTTCCAAGAAACTATGTCACTCACCGCGCAAAGTTTGTTAGTTGAACGAACAAACAAATGCGGAAAAGAAAGACGGAGCGGTTGATCTATCAACCAATAACTAAGCCAAAAAAGAGTGCTATATCCGTTCTTGGTCTCACAACTAACCCAATCCATGAACCCTTCACCTAAGTCATCTTCTTTGAAATCATTGAGAACAATGTCTCTCCACCATTTTGAATCTTCCCGATTTAGGAGTTCCTTGCATGATACAAGTACTTTTATCTTCGGGTTATGATACCTCACTAGTAAGAATCGACTCCATATGGCATTATCCTCCTTTAGAATTCTCCACTTCCATTTAAGTAGGAGAGATTTATTCATTTCTTCCACATCTCTAAAGCCTAAGCCTCCTTTTTTCTTTGGTTTGCAAACGTTCTCCCACTTGACCCAATGAATACTTCTTGATTTCACATTCCCGCTCCACAAGAAGTTGCTTAGAAGGCTTCTTATTTCTTGAATTATTGAAATTGGAGCTTTGTAAAATGAAAGTGTGAAAATAGGAATAGCGTTAAGGACGGAACTAATAAGAGTCACTCTCCCTCCTATGGAAATACTTCTTCCTTTCCACTTGGTTAGCCTTGATTTCAAGTTGTCAATCACTTCTTTCCACACTTTCTTCTTGTGAGCGCCTTCCCCCACCCAAATGCCTAGGAATTTGAACGGGAAACAACCTTTTTTGCATGCCAAGAATTTAGTTGCCGACTTGAAATACCACTCTCCTACATGTGTTCCAAAAAGATTGCTTTTAGTAAAGTTAATCTTCAAGCCGGAAACCAATTCAAAACCTCTCAACAACACTTTTAGACTCCAAAGGTTGTCATAAGTGGGTTCTCCTAAAATAATTGTGTCATCCGCAAATTGAAGGATATCCACCGAGTCCTCATCACTATACTTGAACGGTTTGAAATCTCCCGGCGTCACCGAATTCTTAGTTAAAGCGGTTAATCCTTCCATAGCAAGAACAAACAAGAAAGGTGAAATGGGATCCCCTTGACGTAATCCTCTTTGAACCTTGAAATCTTTGGTTGCACTTCCATTAACCAACACGGACATATGATTAGTAAAGATGCTAGCTTCCATCCATTTCATCCATCTTCTACCAAATCCCATCTTTTCTAGAATCCATCTTATGTAATTCCAAGAGATGGAGTCATATGCCTTTTCAAAGTCTACCAAATCCCATCTTTTCTAGAATCCATTTTTTTTATATTCATAAAATATATATGTTAAATGAGAAGTGTACAAAAAATGAAGTTAAAATGAATTGATTTGATTGGTTAATTAATTAAACGAAGTTGTGTAAAAAACCAAAGAAAATAAGTGATAAAAAGAAGGGTTTGGTCCCATAGGGACGTGAACTCGTGACCTTGAGGTCACCAACCAAAACACTTGCCAACTGAGCTGCGCGCGCAGCTTGTAATATACACGCTTCCATTTAATTATATTTAAAAACAAATATTTTAATTTTCTGAACAAAAATGGCGCCAAGAACATACCCTAATTTGATTTTTTGAAAATCTTCAAAACTGAACCAAATTGATCAAGTGAAGGGTTTATCTCACTCGTTTTTTCACGAGGATCATGATGGTATCCTCATAATTCATTTATTTTTGCTCTAAGGTGATCAATTTTGTGATGAACACGAAGAACCCTAATATGACAAATCAATGTGAAATCGTGTATGATTGATGAATTGTGAAATTGATTGAGGGTTAATGATCCATACATATGCAGAAACATGATGGCAAATCAATTTCTCATTTATGATGCATGTATGATGGAGTTTGAAGTTCAAGAGCACTTACCTTAAAAATGGAAAAAATGAGAATCGAATTCTGCAAATGAGAAGTTCCAGTTGTTGTTTGATGATCTGGACAGCTTCAATGGACCTTATGGAAGGTGTCTGGATGCCTGGAACAATCTGAATTCACCTGAGCAAAGCCATGGAATCCGATCTACAGAGCCTTGGAGTATGATTCGAATTTGAAGATTCTGAGGTTACAGGTCATATGTGAGTGTTTGGATAGTTCATATGTGATATATATATATATATATATATATATATATATATATATATATATATATATACAAGGTGTTGGAAGTGTTAGTTTGGACAGAATTGAGCTAGTATGGAAATTGGCATGATAAGTTTCATTTCATGTTCATATGGAGGTTGAAATGCAATTCTGAGTTTTGGGTGTTTTGGTGGGGTTTCAATGGTTCAAACAACATCCATATGATATTTAGGAAGTTTTAGGAGCAACACTTTGCTCAGAAATTGCAAGAGATGGAAATTGCAATTCTTCCTCTTTGAAACTCATGAAACTTGCATTCTAAGAAAGAAAGAGAAAACCTATGATTTGTGAGGTTTTGGTGTGCTTTTGATTGAGGAAATGACCTCTATTTATAGGCCAAGGATTCTGAACTCAATACTATACAAGTTGATCTTAGAATGGTGATTTGGCATTAAGAGATAGAATGGCATCTTTTGCATTAAATGCAAATGGTTAAAATGACTAACCATGGTTAAAATCTTCTATGCTTCTTATCTCTTTCTATTCTGATCACAAACCAGAAATATCTTCCAATTATTGCTTGTTTATGTCATTGCTTGCATCATAAGGTAAAATAATTCATAACTTTGTGAAAAATGACTTGAAATTTCAAGTGAAATGATCACTAATGGCAAAATTCAAAACCATAGCTATGATCCATATTTTTTCATGCTCTTGGACATTTTGGAAAGCTCTTGTTATGTACTTCAAAACCCTAGTTGAAAGTTTCTTCAAGATCTTTAAGGAAATGGGTGAAAAAGATCCATGAACTTTGAAGAAAATGAGGTTTTAAGTGAATTTTTCAAAAGATACCAACTTTGAAGCTCCATATCTCTTAAATGGTTGATCTTATGGAAAAAGATTATATGTGACAAAGTTGTTCATTGGATCAAAATCTACAACTTTCATGTTGGAAGTTTTTTTCAGTTTGTAGGTGAAATTTTGAGATATTCCCTTCCAAAATTTGAAAAAAACCACTGAAAACACTTAGAAATTTTTCTAAGTATGAAAAGTCAAACTTTTGACTTTTTGATTCTTGATAGATTTTCTTGATTTTCCTTGATCAAATGACTTCAAATATCATATATTGATGATTTAAAACTTCAAAAGTCATGGTTGACCAAAATTTCCAAAAAGTCAATGGTGATCTTGTACAGTCGACTTTTTCAGGTGAATCGCACTTCTGGAGATTTCGGATGAATCAAGCTATCCTCACCAAATGAATGATATGAATGGATCACATTGAGGTATTAGAGGATCTTGAGCCATGGTTTAAGTTGTGGCACCATGTCTTGATTAAGAAGTCAGTTGTTCAGGTGAATTAGGTCAAAAACCCTAATTGTGGACCTGATGAAATTGATGACTGTGGATCTTGAATTGAAATACAATTTCCATTGGATATTGTCATAGGGATTATTTGAAGATGATTGAAACCTTTGAGTGATGTCCTTGAGCTTTTTAGGGTTTCCCAAATGTGATCTCTGATTTCAGTCCCTGATAGTTCAAAATCCTAGCCTGATGACTTGAAATTTCACTGTTGATCAATCCTTGTGTGGGAGATGTCTTGAGCCAATAAATTAGGTTAAGATGATGCACTTGGGGTATTGAGGTCATGTACCAAGCCATTAGGTCAAATCCTGAGCAAAAGTCAGGAGTATGCTGTCTTTAGTCAAAACCCTAATTTGGTTGATTCAAAGCCTTTGAGCTTGTTGAAATGAATCTTTGAGGGCCAAATGTTGATAGTTGATGAAGATGGTTCATTTGAGATGAATGGAGAACAAAACCCTAATTGGTTGTTGCTTGTACTGATGAGTGATTTCTTGATTAAACCTTGCTGAGCACAAGTAGCAAACACAAGCTATGCAATTTATTAGATATTTAAATGATGCATATGCAAATGATATGAGGTGGTATCTTAGGTGAAAAATTGGGGTATGACAGCTGGGGCACATTGTTAGCATCAACATCAGGCTGGGGCACATTACTTGCAGCAACATCAGGCTGGGACACATTGTTAGCATCAACATCAGGCTGGAGCTGGGTCTCAGTATTTGCAGCAACATTAGTCTTCTTACTTTTCTTATTCTGGACTCCTTTTTTAGTTGTTCCCTTTGGCACACCCTGCAACCATCCCAATTAAATCATAAATATAGTCTAATGACATTCAGAAATATAGTCTAATGACAATTTGAGATACTAACCCTTTTTTTTTGATGTTGTCTCCATTGTTGGAGTTTGAGTTTGACTACCTTGGGTGGCTGTAATAGTTCTTGGCACTTCTCCTTCAACACATGCTAGTTGTTTATTTTTCTTACAAGTCCTTTTGTTGTGTCCACATTCAAAGCAAGTCTTGCACCTATGACTTGTATTTGTCCTTTTCCACTTGTTTTGAGAAGCCTCATCTGGATCTCTTCTTTTGAGTTTCTTGGGTCTACCTGGACCTCTCTTAAAACTAGGTGGCAAAATATTTGGGTCAGTAGTCCTTGGCCATTTATTTTGGCCATTAATAGGGGTGATAACTTCATTGTAGCATGCCAAATAAGTGTCCCTATGATAACATTTGTGGACATACTTAATGGGATCATCAACTTTCCTATTTATGGCTGCAACTGCATGTCTACAAGGGATACCAACCAAATCCCAAAAGTTACATGAACAAGTCTTTTTTGCTAAATCTACAACAAAGCTATCTGTGAACATAACATGTGTGACCTGAAAGGTTAATCTACCAGCATAGGTTGGTAACCAATTTGCACTTTTTTCTATCTCCCTATCTAACCTCCTAAGGGGTTTTGACATGATCTCTCCCTTGTAATTTTCTACTTTCTCCCTAAGAGTGGCAAATCTCCCCATGAGATAGTTCCTAATCCACTCAAACATGGTGTTAATAGGTTTATCTCTTTGCATTAAAATTGTTGCATTAAAGGATTCACTTAGGTTGTTCATCAGAACATCACACTTAGAGTACAATGGAAATGCATGCTTACACCACTTATGTTTGGGTATAGCATTTAACCAATCATAAGCATCTAAACTAACCTCCTTAATCTGATTCATTTTCTCCTCATGTGCTTCAAAATAGGTGGCCTTTGCTGCAGCCATGATGAGATCTCTGTATAGTGTACCACCTCCATACTTCTTCTTGAAGTTGGCATATAAATGCCTCAGACAAAACCTGTGTTCAAACTCATGATACTCTTCCTCAAATATATTCACAAGTCCCTACACAATTAACATTAGATCAGAAATAGAGAAACAGTAATGAGGTACTAACAGAAATAAAGAAACATGAATAAGGTACAAATACCTTCTGCTGGTCAGACATAAAGCACCACCTGTTTTCATGGCCAATATCATCAAGAAGTAACTTAACAAACCAACTCCAAGAGTCTCTAGTTTCAATCTCCACAACTCTAAAAGCAAGAGGAAGGTATTGGTCATTAGCATCCCTACTAACAGCAATCAGCAAGATCCCACCATATTTGTTTTTGAGGTGACATCCATCTAACCCTATGAATGGTCTGCATCCAACCTTCAATGCTTTCTTAGTTCCATCAAAACACATGTAGCATCTTTCAAACTTTGGAGGTGTTCCAGAAATATTCATCTTAAATGTATTTCCTATTGATGCCCTCCTCAATTCAGCTCCATAAGACCAAAGCATACTGTATTGCTTGGCTGAGTCTCCTTCAACAACCTTTCTAGCTAGCTTCCTAGCCTTAAAAGCCCTACACCCAGTAATTTCAGTAGAATAACTAAGTCTTACATCAGCCACAACTTCATTCAATTTCATACCTGAGTTGTTCTTTAATTTGTCAACAATAACTCTAGAGGCCCAATCAGCATTAGCATTCTTGTTAAAGAACTTCCTACCACATTTGTGCTTTGCATATAGAGTTTTGATCCAAAATGTTGTTGTTCTCAGTACCCTACTGCATAGGACTGTGTAGTCACATTGTTTTTTGTCCTTACAAACAACCCTACACCTTGTTAAATCATTTTTGGCAAACCTCACCTCCCTACCATTCAACACACTGTGTTCAAGCACAGCCTTCTTAAATTGCTTTAGAGAAGCAAACTCCATTCCCACCTTGAATTGGAACTCTTTTCTTAGTTTTTCACCTTCATTAAATCTGATCACTGGTGGCCTCTCATCAGCACTATCATCATCTGCCCCACTATCAATATCATCAGTCATGTAACCATCATCAATTACATGTTCCCTATCCATCTCATCAGTAATCAAACCCTTCTTAATACCTTGACTGCTCCCAGCACCAACAGGATCATTCACATTACTTGTCCCAGCACCAACACCATCACCAACACCATCACCAACAGCATCATTCACTTGACTTGTACCATCACCAACACCATTACCAATAGCATCATTCTCAGCTTTTCCCCCCTTCTCCACATGACTTGGACCTTCACCAATGAGATCATCAAAATCATGCATTTTTTCCTCTTCACTGTCTTCAAAGTGTATGCCATTCAAAGAGTCCTCAGATGATTCACTATTAACCTCATCAACAACATGGCCTTTTTCTTTCCCTATTAACCTCTCCATGTAAGTCTTCTCACTACCAGGTAATCTTACCTCTGCATATATCTCGACATCACACTTATTCTCCTCAGCACACACAACTAACTTACTTGCATCAACATCATTATCAAATGGTTTAAGATCATTTCCAAGACTTTCCTTTTCTGTCTTCCACCACATCTTAAAATCTTCGATTTTAAATGAAGAATCCATGTCCTTACTCAAGTCACATGCTTCAAAATATGACCAATAATATGGGTCTTGACCACTAACAGCATAAACGTCCCCCCTTCATATGTTAACCCTACATCCTTTACAAAAGAACCTTTCGTATAGAAAACCACCTTAAATAACCCCATTTCCTACACGTTTCAAGAAAAAACAAAGGTAGGTTCAGTTTTTAAGAAATCTCATAAACCCTAGCTTTCAGGTATGTAATATAGTTGGAACCGTTTTCACTCCTATCATTACTAAAGAGATACTATCAGTATTGCAGAGAATAAACAAAATGAAGTGGGCCTTACCTTGTCGTTCTTGGGACCGCATCAAGCTGCGTAATCTTCGTCAATGGAGGGACCACAGAGGCGCGTTGAGAGAGTGAAGGGAACAAAAGGGACCACACCTTTCTATTAGGGATTCTGAAATGTTTTTTCAATTAGGGATTCTGAACGTAGAATTAGGGATTCCGAATGTAGAAGGACCACTAAATACCACCTAAGCTAATTTTCTACAAAAAATAAAAAGAATTACACGTAGGCTGCCACATAAGCAACCGTTAGTGGAATCTGACGTCAGGGACTAACTATTGAGACGGAAAATTTTTAAGGGATGAAAAGTTGAAGAAAATTTTTTTACAGACTAAAAATGAAATTTCAAATATTTAGAGGGACGAAAAACTTATTTAACCCAATAAACAATTATGAAATTTGAAGTTTCAAGTTTTAGTGATAATAAATGATGCATTGAATCGATAATATTATAATCTTAAAAAATGCAAGTTAAATGGTTTTTTTTTAGAAAACAAGATATCATTAAAGGGAGAACTAAGGGTTCTCCAACCCGATTACAAAAGAGAAAACGGGAAAACCCCGCCAAGGAAAAATTACTAGCCAATTACATTACGAGAGATAGTACAAAGGCTCCCTACAAAACTCGTAAAAAGAATAATTGGGATGAGTAATTTTTTCGCAAAAAGACCATCGCCAAGCCAACATCTTAATATTCCAAACGGTATTGTTAACACTCCATGCCTCTTTACGAAAGCAAATACCATTTCGAACCAACCATAAGCACCATGTTGTGGCAAACCAAACTATGTCCAACTTTCTATCCATCACCAATTTACTATGGAAGAATGAGTGTCATTCCATAAAATTTGATAAACTGCCATCTATGAATTATATCAACTTTCTTTTATTACATTTTTTGGACATTTTTTATTATAATTGAATTTAAATGTTAAATGTTAAATGCATTTTTTGTGATATTATGTTAAATGTTAAATGTCATCTACTAATAATTAAAATAAATATTTTCAATTGATACATGCAAATAAAGTTGAATAAAATGTTTGTATTTATTAATATAAATTAAATAAATCATTAAATAAATTAAAATTTTAATAAACATCATTTACTTTTAATGTAAAGACTATATGAAATGGAAAAAATTAAAATACTTATTCAAATATAGAAAGTTAGTTTATAAATATATGTTATTAGTCTAATTATGTGTCAAATAATTCTTATGGGTCAAATCAAATTCTATGTTTGACCTAAATATTTTTATAGATGATACCTAAAAAATAATATTTGTATACATGAAAAAATATATTATTGGTCTAAAATGTTTCATTATACAGAAAAAAATATCTATTGCTGATCCACGTACTCTTATAAACAACGTTATTTTTATATATAGGAGAAAAATTACTATTGATTTAAATATTTTTATAAACGATACCTAAACAAAAATAATATTTGTATACGGGAAAAAACTATTTTTGATCTAAATATTTTTATACACGAAAAATTGTATTTATATCCAAATATGAAAATGTATGTCACTTATAAATTAATAAAATATATTCTACAATTTAATTATTTTGGCTAAATCTGTCTACAATCTAATTTTTTTTTACTAAATCAGTATATAATATATGATATAATTTATTTCAATTCCTTTTTTTAATAAAAATTTAACTTCTTCATTTTAATTTCATTTTTTCTTTTAAAAAATAAAATTTATTAGTCTTCTCTTATATCCTTCAATTTTATTTACTTTCAATTTAAAATATATATATATATATATATATATATATATATATATATATATATATATATATATATATATAAACAATTATGCATATCACACCAAAACCTTCTTCTTTGCGTAAGTACAAGTTTTTTATTAATATTTATTACGTGACACTATCTATTACATCAACTGAAAGGAGAATGGTTAGCTTAAAAGAAATTAAGAAAAACCTTAATTTTAAATAAAAATAAAATTAAAATTCATGACTTAGAAATTTCAAACTTCCAATTGATTCATTTACTATTTCTATCTAGTAGGAATAAATAAAGTACTGAAAAAATGATATAAATAAATAGAGACGAAGAAATTTGGTTCAACCGCAAATGGTAAGCCTCACCGACTCACTCACCCAACCATCTCATTCTTCAATGTAACAACTCTTTCCATTTAAAGTTCTTAAAATAATTTAAATATTGAACCATCAATAGTATGAATTAAATTGGGATATTGCTAGTCACAAAAAGTGCAAAAAGACAAATTTTGTCAGTATATGATATCCCATGAATCATTTCTCAAATAAATATTTACCCACCAACAAATGTACGATAATATACCATGTTATTAAATTCACAGGGATACATATCACCAATATATAATTGAGTTTGAGTCATTCTACTTTGTTTAGAAACGTGCTATTTTTATTTATTTATTTATTTATTACACTTACTTCTTTTTGTAGGTGAAAAGACTAGAGGTTGATATGTTATTGAAGATAGAAGCTTGGCAATTAGACATTTTTAGATTCTCATATAATACTAATAAGACACTCAAATTTGTTATTACTGTACTACTCTAAATGTGCATGGTTTACGCAATAAAAGAGGCTGGATAAACTAAAACGAGTTAAAACACCAACATGTTGAATCACGTTCCCTCCTAATTCTTAATTTTATTTCTGGATTTTTCTATAGATTTGACTTCACTTGTCGATTTATCTGCGGAGCGTATTTTCTGCTCAGGTAAATCTACAAACAACATCCAATTTACAAGAAAATTCGCTGTAACATAAATAAAGTTTAAAAATATGTAAAGCGCCAATTCAATTGGCACCCCTATTTAAATATAGGAGGGGCGCCAATTGTCTTTTAGTGTCTATTTCATTTGAATTTTTTTATTTGAAACATAGAAGTATTGAAAGATATGATAAAAATATAAATTTATTGAAATAAAGTATTGAAAATTTGGTTATTTAGGCAAAAAAATTCAAATGGAGAATATATGGGTTAAAAGAAATAAAAAAAACCTGAATTTTAAATAAAAAAATAAAAATTCATGACTTTTAAAGTTCAAATTTTCATTTGAGTCATTTAATATTTCTAGCTAGTAGAAATAAATGAAGTACTAAAAATGACACAAATTAATAGAAGATGGAGTGAGTTGGTTCAACCGCATAGGGTAACTAGCAAAATAAAGTTCACTCACTCAATGTAACAACTCTTTATATTTAATACTTATGTAACTTTGTCAATACTGAACCATCAATACAATGAGTAACTCGCAAAATGACAAGAGTAAAAGCAGTTTCTTAAAACATTGTACATTATTGAATCATCAAAAGTAGTACGAACTAAATTTGGATATCGTTAGCAAAAAGAAAATGTCATTCTCAAGAAAAAAAGAGTAAGTGGGAACTGCCATGGTTATAGGAGATGGCATTCTCACTCCTTCCATTTCTGTTCTTTCTCCTATTAGTGGAATCAGTTCATCACATTGCTAACTAAAGAAGTTTTATATCATATACATTGCTCTAGCTAACTTTTATCAAAGTATAGAATCATTTGACATGTTATGTGATTGATTAAAATTAATGTCTTAGATAATATCAATTTGCACACAGCATATAATTCACAATCTGGTTTTATTTATTTATGTTAGAGCAATGACTTTTCCTCCAAAAAGTAGTACGAACTAAATTTGGATATTGCTAGTAAAAAGAAAATGCAACAAGACAAATTTTGTCGTTAAATGATAACCACAATAACTATTTTTCCACCAATAATACGCAAGATAGAAACGTTGCTAAATGTTTCTCACAAATGATGTCATTGAACTTTGAAAGATCTAATATGCTCACAAACGAAATGGTGAGATTAGATTTGACAGTGAACTCGAATACATGAATTGTGTCTTGCTCTTCTAGTTCAATGTTAGAGAGGCGTGCCTATAAATATTCCAGCAACCCAATCAATGAGTGTAGAAGGTTAGAAAGTCTATAACTAAATGTTTACTTTTGTTTCTTTAACAAGGCCAGATGAAATAAATATTAAAAAAACAATTTTCATTCTCATTACTCGGTACATTCTCATTAAGCCCCACCCACTCGGTAAGCCCCACCAACTCCCTCACCCAACATTCTCATTCTATAATGTACATTTAAGACAAATTTTGTATAGTAATGACATCCTATGTTTTTTTGTACAAACGCTGAGGGTAGGCCTCACCAACCACACACCAATAATAATTGATTATATTTAAGATCTATACATTCCCTTATCATGTTTATCTCTCAGAGTTCACACAAATTTACTTCCTAGGTTTGCATGCGTTAATTTGAACCAGTGGATCGATATATAGGAAACAATAGAGATTGTGGAATCTTCTTTAAAACATATACTGACCAGCAAAATTGTACAATATTGAACCATCCTAATATGAATTAAATTGTACAATCTCTAATAACAAATAAATGCCTCACCAACGACACACCAATAAAAATAAATTACATTTAAGATCTATACATTGTACAATCTCTGTACATCCTAATATTGAACCTTATCATATATCTCTTTGAAACCCTACAACCAACAAAACTACATAACACTCACTCAAAGTGAAAAGCATCAAACCTCACCATATCTTCAATCCAGCTAACAAGCTCCAAGAACATGGCAACTCAAAAACGTCCAGATTTTCATAGAGCAATAATGCAGAGTAAACAACTTGTAAGTATATCTTGTATTTGTTTAAATATATACCATTTTATTTATTTATTTATGTTTTTACTTTCTTATGTTTATGTTTTTTATTTCACGTGTTGCAGAGACTTCCCAAATTTTATGCCAAAAATTATTGGAATGGAACTCCTAATCCAATATTTCTCATACTTCCGAATGGTATTCAACAAAAAATATTTTGGGAAAAACGTGATGGTGATATTTGGTTTCAGAAAAATTGGGAAGATTTTGCAAAGTTTTTAGATATTGGATATTTATTAACTTTTAAATATATTGGTGGATCATATTTCAAAGTTAAGATATTTAATCAAATTTGCTTAGAAATGAATTATTCTATCATAAGATGTGTAAATGAAGATAGGGAAAGTAAAGAGGGACCTAAAGAAACTGTTGAACTGAGTGATGAGAGTTTAAATGAGGTTGAAGAACTTGCACAAACTAGAAGGAGGCAAATTAACAAAAGTAAAAGGAAAGTTGATTCAGATTTGAATACTGCTCAGCCAAAAATTTCAGGTTAGTTTTCTTCTAATTTTTTTTCCAATTTCATGCTTTATTTATTTTTAATAATTTCAACTTCATGTTTTTCTTATTCATATCCACTTTTAGAGTTTTGTTTTTAATTTTAAAACCTAATAAAAATGGATGTAAAATCCTAAAGAGTTTATTTGAATTAAAAAAAGATTTAAAAAAACAAAATTATGGTTTTAGGTATGTTACCAAAGATCTCTAATGTTGGAATTAGTATCTAATATAAGTTTAGGATTTGTAGATGAAGTTGCTGGAAGTAAAGAAGGAGTTAAAGGAACTCGTGAACTGAGAGATGAAAGTTTGGATGAGAGTGAGCAACATAAGCAAACTGAAAGGAGAAAGAATAACAAAAGAAAAAGAAAAGTTGCTACCCAACCAAAAATTTCAGGTGAGTTCATCTGATTTTTTTCCCTTCAATTTCATGTTATATTTATTTATTTATTTATAATAATTACAACTTAATCTTTTACTTATTCATATTCTCTTTTTTTTGTTAGATTAATGTTCATAATTTATTTTCTTTTAAACATTACTTAAGTTATAATTTTCAATTATTTTAGAAGTTCTCCCACTGTACTATTATTTTAAACGAGTTTAAAGAAAATTATCAAAACTGCTTAAATTGGATGAGGAGTTTTAAAAATATTATGTAATTTATTATTTATATATTTTAAAAAATATTTTTATATAGTAATAATAAATGTAAAATCATTATTTTTTCTGAAAATTTTCCAAAAACTATCAATTTCAATATTCTGAATGTAACATTACTACATGGATTCAAATCGTAAATCCAAAATCATGGTTCTTATTATGTTACTAATTAAGAATTCTAAAGCTGGAATTAGTAATAATTTGCATATAATGATTTTTTTTATTTTATTTTGTAGGTAGAAAAAGAAAAGACATAGTTAAGGAAGTTAACAACAATAGTCCATACTTTGAAGTTACACTAAAACCATCCTATGCTAAAGGCTATATGTTGGTAAGTATTTTATCTAAAATGTCTATTAATTTTGGTTTTAGTTTATTAGTATTAACTATTAATAAAGGATGGTTCATGAATTTAAACAGAGGATTCCAATAGTGTTTACGAGAAAATATTTCAGAAAGAGTGAAAGAAAAGCAATGTTAAAGTTTGAGAATGACATGGCTATGGAAGTGATTATCGAGTATAATAATTACAACGGAGGATTTAGTATGAAACGTGGTTGGAAGAAATTTACAGATAAATATAATTTAAAAATTGGTGATGTTTGTAAATTTGTGATAACATCAGATCAACCACTTTCGTTTTCTGTTACTTTTACTCGAGTAAGAAAGGAAAAGAAACTTAAGAAGTTTTTAGGTATTTCCTTTTCTTTCTTTCATATTTTTGTTTGCTTTTTGTTGGTTAAAATATTTTTGAATTATATTTGATTAACATCTTTCATCTATATTTTATTTATAGTCTTGATTTTTTTATTCATGAATTGTTATATAGGTGTATCTTTAAGTGATAGTACAGTTGCAAAGAAAAAAAGTGTGGGAGAAACTTCTAGAGGAAGACCAAAAGGTATTTTCTTCTAATTATTTAAAAAAATGAAAACTTTTTTATGTAAAGATTTCTTAAATGTTTGTAATTTTAAATAGTTCTCTGAAACAACTTTTTATTTATTTGATCTTTACACTTATAAATAATTTAATATTTTTAAACTAAAGAGTTTTTATATTGTATTGTTAAACTTTAGTTTAAAAAAACCCACAAAATTTAAATAACGTGATTCTTAAATTAGTTTTAGACATGCTGATTAAGTTTTAAACGATTTTAAATTTGTGATAGGGCTTTCAAAAAGTATATAAGAGTTTAAGGATTTAGTTAATTTTTGTTAATGTAAGAATCTAGCTAGAGAGTAATGATAAATTCAAGAACATAATTATAAATTTTGAGTAGAGTGACATATCTAAAAATGCCTAACAAATTGAGCACTTTATTTTTAATATAAAATTATTTATTATTTGTTGACACTTGTGTGTTTATGCAGGTTCAAAAAGTTGTAATGTGATAAATTCGTCATTTAAGCTTTTTGTAAATTGCCTGTATCCGGTATGAATTATATAAATAAAAGTTACTATATATATCAATATATATGAATTTACATATATAATTCTTTTTTTTTTTTTGTATTTGTAGAAATTTCCAAAAAAATTTATGGATGGGCCAAAAAAAATCGTAAAGCTGAAAATGAAAGAAGAATCATGGTTGGTAAAAGTTAATTATTATCATAGTATCCAGGGATGGAGATTCAGTGGAGGTTGGTTAAAGTTTAGGAAAGATTGTATGGTGGAGATAGGAGATACCTGTCTCTTTGAATTAACTGATAACAAAAACATGGTGTTTGATGTTTCATTTGTAGAAAAGAACACATGAGTTGTTGAGTTGTTTGCTATGTTATTTTGTTATGTAATTTGCTATTTTATATTTAATTCTAAGTACCACTATCATATATATATATATATATATATATATATATATATATATATATATATATATATATATATATATATATATATATATATATATTTGTTATGCTTTTTGAACTTCTTTATATTTTAGATCAATCTCCATCTCGAATCCTTTAAAACATGGCTTGAATATGTATATATATATATATATATATCATATTTTAATACTTATTTGATGTTAAAATTAATTTTGGTCATTTATAGACACTTTGATTTAAGTTCTACAACATATTTTTGATAAGGGAATTCCTCATTCCACTCCTATACCTTCTCAGGTGCCTTTGGCGCAATTACTTTTTTATCTCCAGAATTCGAAGATTCATTTTCGAACGCACCTCATCCATTATTTTAGAGGTGTTTTCGAAATGCATCTCTGAATTCACTTTTTTTTTTCAAAATCAAAGGTGTTTCTGATATACATCTCCGAATAAATCTATTTTTTTATTTTGGACTTTTCAGAGATGCATCCTCGAGGTGATTCGACAGACAACACCGACAGTTTTAAATGGGTGTGATTGAAGCGACAATTTTGAACGAGTGTGATTGCACCGACAGTTTTATGTTGCCCATAATGAATCCTCAACATTATAAATATGGGCCATATGTTGTTGAGAAAAATATCAGATTTTAAAAAAAAGAAAGATCCCGTGAAGTTTTCCATTCCGGATGAATGCTGGAACTTTAAGACATTGACATCCAATTTGAATGAAAATTTGTTTGATACTGTTAATAGAGTGGTGAGGAAGATCTCGTACGGTGCAGACTGGAGCAAGCATATTAATGGAAGGGTAAGTTACAACTTTGTTGACTTTGTTGAGTTAAAGTGTGATGCCGATCGATATTAAAGACATGTGAAAATCACACAGCCGTAAGATAACTAAGGGGCCGATCGAGTTCAAAGTGCAGATCAGAAGATCTGTCGATGACGTCATGAAGATGCTTGAATGTCTATAATCATTTGATAGAGTCTAAGTTTTAAAGTTTTAATGTTTTAATGTTTAAATATTTTAATGTTGTAATATTTTAACAGATGTTTTTTGCAATTATTCCAAAAATGTTATGTTTCAAAACTATGTTATAATAAAAGTACGTTGGTGCTAACAAGTCTTAGTCAAAATGATACAAGTAATACAACGCTAGTAACTATTTATTCCGTTCATGTTTTTATTATCCGTATCAAAAGTTAACTTTGATAATTATTATTTTTAGAAAATTTGAATTTTTTACTTAGCCCTTTCGGTGAATTTTTTCAAAATATATAAAATTATTTAAATATTTTTTTATTTTTTAAGTATTTATATTTATATTTATAAAATAAAATAATATAGTTATTT
Organism: Vicia villosa; assembly: GCF_029867415.1. Classification (NCBI taxonomy): domain Eukaryota; kingdom Viridiplantae; phylum Streptophyta; class Magnoliopsida; order Fabales; family Fabaceae; genus Vicia; species Vicia villosa. The sequence goes on from NW_026705920.1 coordinate 123,711, forward strand.
AATTAATAATATAAAAATTATATTTTAGTTTTAAAAAAATTATTGAATTAAAATTGTATATATTTAATTATATATCTTGATTAATACAACTAACAATATAATTAATATAACTGATACACCTTGATTTTAATTTTTTTTAACAAATATTAGGTTATTTTTGAAACACGTCTTAGAAAAATCCTAAGACTAAATATTACAATATTTCACAAATGCAACTCCGAAAATACCTTAATTATAAGGTGTGCTCAGAAATGCATTTTCAGAGGATATTTTGGAATTTTCAAGAGGTTTTTTCCCACCGCCAAGAAGAAAGAGAAATTTCCTTTTGGTAAAGCCTACACTATCAAAATACTTTAGCAACGTTTTTGGAATAAGTAACCTTGCAGTACCAACAGTAACGTTTAATAAATGTTGTAAGTATATACTAATGGTATATAAAAAGAGTCAAGCCAATACTTTATTTTAGGAGTGCACAATTTTTTTTCCGTTTCTTTTAATTTTCATTATGATGTATCGTCTTAAATTGTATATGTAAAATCTTATGGAATTAGTGTACAAATTTTAATGAAGAACTTTTCAAGTTAACTATTCCATGTGTTAGAAAATTAATTTCAATCAAATGGAATCGAGGCTAGAATCGTGTACGGAACACTTTCCTTATAGTATTTCAAGCACTCCCAATTTGTCTTGGAGTTTCTACGCAGGAATACCCAGGATAATTCAGCCTTCTCGAGTTTGTGCAAGACCGGCGAAAACTCGAATGTAGCGAAGAGTGCTCTGGAATTATTTTGGAGGATTTGCATTTTGTGTTATTGATTTTCTGAATTCATAATGAATTATTTATAGGCCATATTGGTATTGTTTCACAAGGTAGCGACCCTTGGTGAAACAATCTCTTTTACCAAAAGTCACAATGATTGGCCTATAACAACACACTTCAAAAGTTGCATGGTTTCATTCTACAACACTTCATGAAGTGTTGCCATTTTTCAAATCCACTTCTCTTGTCATTTTGGAACAACTATCATATTATTAATTATTATTAATAATTTACAACAATACCCCACTTGTTCTAATAATGACAAGTACAATTCCAGAATATAGAAAGCAAAAGAGTGTTAATACAGTTAGGTATCTTTCGATTTGAACTTAACCTTAGTAAAGACAACGCAAAGCCTAATCGGAACGTTAGGTAGCTATGCTTTGAACTGTTATCCCATGTGATTAGACCGGCATTACTATACACACACTCTTTAAAGGTTCTTCGCCTACATATCTCGCCTAGCACTATTTATGGCCATGTGCTTTTCCTGTTTTCATGAATTTTTCATGAGAGAAACTCAAACTCTCACTTTAAGACGGCACCATCTTGAAATTCATATAGGTGAAGTTCAGTTTGTATCTATTTCTTGAGATACATATCCTCCTCGATATAGAACTTCATTAAGAGTTTTAGAAAACTCAACCCTCAATTATGTAATAGTCAACATTGTCACAAAATGTTGCACTAACTTCCAAATCAACGACTTGTTGTTACCCATTGAATCTTAGGTTAAGATGTATTAACTTCAGATTGGGTTGCTATCATTGTCGGAACGCTTATTCAAGGAGTTTCAACCTCACACCTCTCGAGGTTGTTTTTACTAAATCCCTGGCCAGTAGTTTAGTAAATGAATCATTCAAACTATTGATCGATCGTATATATGTGAATGAAATGATTACATCTTTAATCAATTTTTTCACAAAAGAATGTCTAAGGCTTCAGTGCCCAGACTTTTCAATTTACACTTATCTGAATTCTCATGCTAAATTGGCTTGACTATCACATTGTGTTAACACCTTTGAATATTATCTTTAGCCAATGGAACTTCCAACAGAAGGTCTTTCAACCATTAAACTTCTTTGACCAGTGGAAGCGAAATCCACACACTATGACTCCATGGTCAAGAGAGTGATGCATGTTTGTTTCTTGCTCTTCCAAGAAATCTCACCCCCAACTAGTGTTAATATCCACTTAGTTGTAAATTTATGATCTCCAATACTCGATATCCAACTCATATTGGTATATCCTTCTACGATTGCAGGAAACCTACCATAATGGAGGTCAAAATTTGGTTTTAAACGATAATCAAAATCCTTGTGATGTCCTTCCAATACTCACCATTTGAATTGCTAGTAAATCTACTCATTTACTATTTGCAACTGCTATATCGCATATAGTACATTGCTTTAGAAAACCAATTTCACTTGTGTATTCTAATATAGCCATAACTCTTCCATCATCATTTTGACACTAAGATCAAATTGAATATTCAGTTTTGAAATGTGACCGTTTGAAGTTATCAAGAACTTTCTCAACAAAGTGTATTTGACTAAGTTCATAACCCCCACTATTTTTGCATTACTTTGATCTCCAAAAGAGTGTCAACTAGTCCAAGATCTTTCATCTTGAATGTGGTTTCTCAACCCCCACTCTTTCGCTTTACTTTGATCAAAAAGAGTGTCCACTATTTCAAAAAATTTCATCTTGAATGTGGAAGCTAGAAACCTCTTTGTTTCTAAGATTTCATTCATCTCGTTGCTAATGATCAACATGTAATCAACATAGAGACAAAGGAATATCACAATATTCTTACACAACTTTGTGTACAAACACTTATCACAAGAATTAGATGAATAAGTTTTTTAGATAATCATGCATGATGATGCAAGAAGGCTTTTAGATGAACTGAGAGATAAAATTATGAACAATTTAAAATAAATAGTATGAATTGCAATGAGTACCTTAGTTATGTTCACTTCTCTCAAATATTCTCTTGAACTTCTATGTTCTACCTTCTTGATTAACTACATCATTGATGTGCATGACACTTTTGATCCTTTTCTTATTTGATAATCTTTGTCTTCATCAAAACTAGATATAAGATATATTCTTCACAATCTCCCCCTTTTTGATGATGACAAACTCTTTGAATTCTTGTTTTGATAAGATTGAAAATTCTCCCTCTAACTTGAGTGTCTCCCCTTTAGTTTGTGCGTCTCCTCCTTAATCGGAGAATCTTACAATGACAAATTCAAACTTTTAATGTCATTGTTTCGGTGTTTTTTTTAATCCATACAAGGATTTAACAAGCTTGTACACTATTTGTTCATTAACAGGAAGTATATAACCTTCTGATTTCTCCATGTAAATCTCCTCATCGAGATCTCCATTTTAGGAATGTCATTTTGACATCCTTTTGATGAACTATAAGTTCATGCAAAACTAATGCAAACAATACTCTAATTGTTGCCGTCCTTGCTACTAGTGCATATGTGTTTAAATAATTAACACATTCCTTTTGTCTAAACACTTGGCTATTAATCTAGACTTATAGGTGTTTAGTATACCATCTTTATGATACTTTCTTCTAAACATTCATTTGCATCCAATGGATCTTGATCTTTTAAGTAGATCGACAAGTTCCAAGTATGGTTTGACATTATTAAATTTATTTCATCTTGGATACCATCCTTCCAAAAGGAGGGTTCCATTGAAGTTACTACTTCATTATGAATCTTAGAATCATCTTCCTACTTGAAGAATAATTGGAATCTTAAGAACAAAATTCTCATTATTTCCTTCTATTTGAAGAAATAAGTCGAGAATTAATTTTGTTCGGTCTTAGATCCTGAGTCTTTCGAACTCTCTTTCTTAACCTAAGTTCGAGTTGTTTTTCAACCATCATCGACGAACTTTCGGTTTGTGTTTCAATAATTTGTGGATAACCTTTCTCACGAGGTTCTTCAAATGTAGGAATCTCGAATTCCACATCCTCCATGAAGAAAATTCTTATTGAGACAAACATTTTATTTACATAATAAAACTTCAGTTTTATAATTTGAAATTATAAACTTTAATTTCAAAAATAAATGTAACTTTTACAATCATAAAAATTGACATTATCTCCCTTAAGGTAGCAACGGTTCATAATCATCTAAAAGAATGCATTGATTTGTTCGTACCAGTTTGAATACATGTGCCCTTTGGCAACACATCCTTTGTTCGAATGTAGCGGCAAGTAGCAACTTTTCACTATTCTTTTTACAAGATTTATTAATTAATTTAACAAATAAATTCCAGAAAATTTCCAAGCAAAAAATTCAAACTAAAAACCACCGGCACAGTAACAATTAATGTGAGTGGCTATCAGAAACTTTATGTAAAACACAAACAAACTTCATACACTAGAATTATCACTTTTGCTATTATCATGTATATTTAATTAACTCACAACACCCATTATTCCATTAATAATTTGTTTCCAGATTTCAAGGTTGTTTCTCACTAAGCCATTATTCTGAAGCGAAACTAAATGCATCATAATATGCAAGTAATATATATAATTCACCCATGAAGAGTTTATATATCATTCAACAATTATGGCACTACAATTATGGCACTGTAACGTAATCAAAGAAAATGATGAAATGGAGAACGTGCATAACCGAGTTATAAACATAGATTAATTATTACCAGAAAATTATAATATCGACAAAACAACTTTGATACAGTAAAGCTTCGTATTATAATTTATAGAACAAACATGTACCTGGATTCTTGATGTAGAATTTTATTTTATTTTATACGGAAGCCTCGCTTACCATTATTTGAGATACTATAAGATTGTTAGAAAATTAATTTCAATCAAATGGAATCGAGGCTAGAATCGTGTACGGAACACTTTCCTTATAGTATTTCAAGCACTCCCAATTTGTCTTGGAGTTTCTACGCAGGAATACCCAGGATAATTCAGCCTTCTCGAGTTTGCGCAAGACCGGCGAAAACTCGAATGTAGCGAAGAGTGCTCTGGAATTATTTTGGAGGATTTGCATTTTGTGTTATTGATTTTCTGAATTCATAATGAATCATTTATAGGCCATATTGGTATTGTTTCACAAGGTAGCGACCCTTGGTGAAACAATCTCTTTTACCAAAAGTCACAATGATTGGCCTATAACAACACACTTCAAAAGTTGCATGGTTTCATTCTACAACACTTCATGAAGTGTTGCCATTTTTCAAATCCACTTCTCTTGTCATTTTGGAACAACTATCATATTATTAATTATTATTAATAATTTACAACACCATGTACAAATTTTGACTACTAGATATTTCGTGTTGGGAGACGAAAAATTATGTAGATATAACTCAAATATTGCCCACTAAATTATTTATTGATTAAATTAGAGACCTATTTGTCAGAATAAAATCTAATTAGAAATCCATATAATTGTTACTAGTCTGAGCAACAATAAATTGTTATATATAATTTGTTTTTTTTCTAGTAAATAGTTGTTATTATTATATATTTTAGATAAGTGTTGTTAAATAATCAACATATAAAAAAATTAAAAAAAATCATGTTAATATAATAAAATTTTGATGCTCTAGGTGGTACTGGTAGTTTTGGTTGCCTACCCCTAGAACCGACATTGCTTTCTAATTATACGACTACACAAAAAAATAGGGTATTAGGATAATTGTTTATGTATTGCGACGGTTTTGACTAGCAAAATATGGATTGCGGTAGTTTCCCAACCGTCGAATAACTTGGTGTCATGAGCTTGATTAGCGACAGCTTAAATAAACATCGCTCCATTGTCGTAACTATGACACATATTATTAAACAACCTCCACATGAATATCGCGACAGCTCTAAATTGTTGTTGCTAAAAAATTATAATAACAAAAATTCAAGGTTATGACGGTTTGTAACCGCCGCTATTTGTAAAATTGTTTTAAAAATTTAATCTATTTTAATTTACAAATTTCAATGAATATATTTCTAGAAAAACTAAACTACATTCTTAATTAAAATTCTAAAATAATTCATTAATCAAATTTTAAATTTCACATCCATATAAAATAATAAACAAATACCTAAGTCATAGCTACAAGAACTATTATTAATTTGATGGTTATAATAAAAATATTAAATAAGTTCATGCAATTGATAGTGCTTCTAATTTGTTGAAAAAGCTAGTTTGATGGACATTTACACAATCTTCTCCATAGTGAAACAAAATAACTGACCCATTACCATCATAGATAGGGTGATTTATGGCAAACTTTTAGACACTCCAGGTTTTTCATTAAACATCTTTGTAGAAAAGATGAACTTGTCACTCATAGATAGGGAAAGTGATCTAAAACCTATAACTTGCAAAACCAAAAGGAAAGAAAAATTTGTCACAACATGACTAGAAGAGCAACACTACAAACAATCGAACAAATTTGGATGCTTAAAAATGTGCAATTATGGCAGTTTCTACCATCTTAATTTACAAGGATGACATTTTCTTATAACGTTGTAAATTTGGCTTCCGCTAAAAATAAAACAGCGATTTCACAATAACCGCCATTCGAACCCGCCTTAATTTACTTTGTATAAAATGCTAGTTATTTGTGGTGATTTATATGGCAGGTATAATCGCCATAATTTTCATAATTTCTCCATCAAAAATCTAATATAACAACAATAGTCAAACGTAGAAGAATTTTTTTTGTAGATAATCATATATGCAGGATAAAGAAAGAAAATAATTGAAAGTATAGTAAAATTACATGTAGAAAATAAATTATCTTCATGACATGACATTAACTCCAAAAGCATTTCTAAAGAATGGGGTTGCTTTCCATTTTTGTACATGTTGAGCACGAAGGAAGGTTTTGAAACATTAAAAGTGTGATCGAAAATTTAAATGGAAAAAGAAAGAGAATTTAACCCAAAAAAAAACTAATTAGAGACTATTCGTCCAATTTCTATACCATATTCATTTTTATATAAAATCATAAAGACTAAACTTCGTCCCTCCGAAACATTTTGCACGATATTAACATTAGCTATTCTAAATTACTTAGGATTTAACTACCACGTCGGCGGCGGCTGTTCAAATTAGAATCTATTTGGTACATAATTATACAATAAGAAAATAATTTTCTTTACTAATCTTGTTAGCAAGTAGTGATTTATATACACACAATCAAATTGTAAGTGGAATCCAGAGAATAAAATCATGTTTACAAACAGATGTACCTATAAAATAAAATTAATTGATGTAAGCTTAAGAGCTTTTTGTTAGAGATATCTTCTTAATTGAATTCCTACAAAGGATTCTCTCAACCTTAGAGGAATCATTCCCTCATCGTCTAATCTTGCTTGTGTTTTCTACGAAGAATTATTCGAATCTTCGTATCATTCTCTTTTGGCTTACCGTAAAGTGGTGGTTGTTTGGAAGAAAATGGCCGGTTGGTTGGGTTTGAATTTCTCTATATCTCATGACTTTAAAGAAAGCTTTTATAGGTGGAGTTGTTCTTGCCGTAGCTTGAATATCTAGAGAAGTAGAGTATTCCACACGGAAAAATTACAATAGTCCACTATTTTACAACTTAAACATAACCACTTCCACGATTTATAAGTAATTGCCGATAAACACTGAACAAAACTAAAGCTCTCTCTATTAAAAATGACGACATTCCTTATCAACAAAATTGTCCAAACTGTCGATATTCAATGTACGACAATAATTAATCTTTTCAATTTGGACTTCACCTTCTCACAAATGTCAAAGAAATCCACAAACTCCCAAAAGTCAATTCTAACAAATTACCTATCCAGTCACAAACCTTTCTTCATATTTTGTCCGAATACAAACAAAGCGCGAAAAGTTGCGGAATAGTTTCTTCGTCCGAGTTGCAAAAAACACAGTTCAACTCCCTACGATCTGTCAAAATATCCCTCCTATACAATTGTCCTTAGTTGGAATCCTCTTAAGCAATAACCTTCACCCAAAAAATAATAGATTTGACGGAATTTTAACCTCCCACAAATGATTGATAGCCTCCAGCACATTAACAGGAATTGAAGAAACCAGATTGAAAAGGTTAAAACAGGAACTAACCTTAAAGGAGCCTTCTGAGTCTGGCTGCCAAATGTAGTTGTCATTGACGTTCTGCTCCAAGGCGTAATCCTGCATCAGACCCGAGAATTCCACCCATAAAACTGGATCCACCTCACCATAATTACGATTGTATCCTGCAGCTGCCAAGACCAACCGAAATCATCCCAACCGCCAGCATCTGCAACACAATTGTCTGGGCAGAGCGCCAAACGAAAAATTTCGGGGAAAGCGTTCTTCAAGATTATTTTCCTAACCAATTTGAAATCCAGGAATAAGTTCCGAGACCATTATGAACATTGCAAAAGACGACTCCCGAGAACCTGTTATCGGCCAAATCAATGTTACTATCTGATACAATTAGATCCCTCCACCATATGGAATCCCTCATAGATAACACTCTTTTGTCCCCAATCAACACTTTTGTCTCATAATTCCCATACCTATTCCTTAAAAAATTGCTCTAAACTGCCTCTTTTTCGTTCAAGAACCTCCACTTTCATTTATTCAAAAGCGCCTTGTTTAGAACTTCGACATCCTTAACACCGAGACCTCCTTTCTTGCGCGGATCGAGTGCACACATTAGACCAACTCACCCAATGGACCGTTCTTTTTTAGCTCGCTACCATGCCATAAAAATTGCTTTAAATACTCTGAATCTCATTAAGCGCTTTTGAAGGAGCTTTATAAAAGGATGGAGAATAAATAGGTAATGCGTTAAGAACCGAATTAATCATAACCACACAACCCGCAAAAGAAAGATTTCTACCTACCAAACGACCAACCTTCCCTTCAAATTAGAAACTAGATCCTTTCACGTAGCAATTTTCCTAGGACTATCCCCAACCTTAACATCGAGAAACTTGAAAGGGAGATTATCAACACTACATGACAGAAACCCCGATGATGCCTCTAAAAACCAATCACCAACATTCAAACCGTAAAGCTTACTCTTATGAAAATTTATCTTCAAACCTGTCATCATTTCAAAACCTTGAAGAATGACCTTCATGCTCCATAGATTTTCAAAACTACCATCCGCAATTAAAATTGTATCGTCTGCGAATTGCAATAGGTTAATTTCCTCCTCTTCATTATACTTGAACCCTTTAAAATCGCCCAACTCAACCGATTTTCCTCCTCTTCATTATCCTATCTTTAATTTGGAAAAAATGAACATCAAGACATTGGCAATCACACAATCATCTTCGGTCCACCATCAATATTGCGAAAAAATGTTTTTGATAAAACAATTTGCATGCTTTAATTTGGACTTGTGGATATGATAAATAGGAAACACTATAGATTGTGGAAAAAAATTAAGTGGATATTTTCAAAACATATATATGAGTATTAATGGGATTTAAGTTAAAAATTCATAAAAATTAGAGCAAAAAGTGGCAAAAGAAAGTATATAATAAAATAATAACATATATAACTTTTGGGTAAGTGAATATTTGGTGGGACTGAAGGTGAAAATTTCACTAATCTATTTAAAACATATATAGGAGTACTGACAGGATTTAAGTGAAAAATTAAAATAAATGTTTACTATTGTTTCTTTAACAATGCCAGAAAGCACTTATGTAACACAACCAAGTCTGTACCATCTAAGTTTGAAGAAAAATAGAAACGTTGGTAAATGTTTCTCACAAATGATGTCAATGATCTTTGAAAGACCTAATATACTCACAAACGAGATGGTGAGCTTAGATTTGACAGTAAACTCGAATACATGAATTGTGTCTTGATCTTCTAGTTCGATGTTAGAGAGGCATGCCTTCAAATTTTCTAGCAACCAAATCAATGAGTGTAGAAGGTTAGAAGTAGTTTTGGTTTAGAAAGCAAATAAGTAAATGTTTAATTTTGTTTCTTTAACAAGTCCATATGAAAAAAATATTAATAGGAAAATATATTGGAATGGAACTCCAAATCCAATATTTCTAAGACCTCCGAATGGTTTTCAACTGAAAATATTTTGGGTAGAGTGTGCTGGTGATATTTGGTTCGATAAAAATTGGGATGATTTTTCTAAGTTTATAGATTTAGGATATTTCTTAACTTTTAAATATATAGGTGGATCATATTTTAAAGTTAAGATATTTAATCTATGTTTTTTAAAAATAAACTATTCTGACATAACATATATATGCCGATGAAATTGGTGAAAGAAAAGAGGAAATTAATGAAATTATTGGGTTGAGTAATGAGAGTGAAGAAGATGCACAAATTGAAAGTAGAAAAAATGGCAAAAGAAAAATAACAGTTTATGTATGTGAAGCTATTTATAAAATATATATATAATTTCTTCTTTTGTGTATGTAGAATGTTCTAAGTCAGTTTATGAATGGACCCGAAAATTTTGTGGAACTTAAAATGAATGGAAGATCATGGTCGGTAAAAGAGAATTATTATGAGAGTGTCAAGCGCTGTAGATTTGGTGGAGGTTGGATAAAGTTTAAAAAAGATTGTAAGTTGGAGATTGGAGATACTTGTCTCTTCGAGTTGATTGATGAAAAAGATATGGTGTTTAATGTTTACATTGTAGGAAAGAACTCATAGGAAAGAACTCATGAGTTCTGGTATATGTTGTTTTCACAAGGTGGTTTATTGAAGTATGGTCTCTTAGTGGGAAATTTTAGTTTTAGTGTTTTGGTTAATTGGTGTTGCTTGGTAGGCTGTGTGCAGTCTGGTATGAAAAAATAGAATAGCATTTTGCTCATCATGTATGTAAAGTTCTGTTATGTTATTGTTCATGTGTGCAAGAATACTATTGTGGATTTTATCGTTATTTTATGGTATTAACTTGTTTGCACATCGTGTAGTTTGAAACCAACTCCTTTTTATTGATAGCATAAAGATATATATTTTTTTCAATAAGTAATGGTATTAATCACAAAAAAGATATACAAATCAAACAATTACCCCTTTATACAAGATAGAGGTAAAATGTTTCAATAGTGAAAATTACAAGTCGTAGAAGAATCATTAACTGACCTAAACCACTTCCAAGAAACGAGTACAATAGCACTATAACATTCGTCAAAGTTAAATACATTACCTTTGAATAAGATGGCATTTCTCATCACCCATAAGTTCCACAAAACCGCAAGCCATATAACCACTACAGTTAATCTTTCGTCTATCGCCGTAATTTTGTCAAAGTGATCCAAGAAACTCCTCAACTCAACATTCGTTAACATAACCGAAGTCCCTAACCACTCTCATGCTTTGTTCCAAATCCTACTTGTGAACGACTCGAACCAACTTTAGGGGAATTGGAATTCTCCATAACGTTGAAACTGAACATGCAACAACAGTCCCTATCTCCTACCAATATACCTCTTATCTTCAATTGATATCTGGTCGGTAACTTACCCAGAATATATCTCCACGCAAAGATACCAACTTTTGAAGGAACTTTCAATTCCCACATAAATCTCAGTCCCTTTAGGACAGCAGGCTGCAGCCCCACAACATTCCCTTTTCTCCTAAATTCTGCAGGACATCCTTTAACAGAAAAACCTTCCTCTTCGTCCGCAGCTCAGAAACACACATCTATACCGTGATGAGCCGGAGTAAATGGATGCAGCTGATCAAGTAACATGTACATCAGGACGTTATCATCATCATCCGGCTCAATCAACCATCTTCCAACGTCCCACACCCATACCGGCCCATCCCAAAAACCTGCATCCGCAACAACCATGAATATAGAAGCAGCTTTTGCATAAAGTTCCGGATAAGCTTCGGAGATTGTTTGATCCCCCGACCATCTGCTAAACTAGAAGGATGCAAATTCTCCATTTTTAACCATGCAATGAATCAAGTCAGAAACAAACAGACCCTTAGACTTATCACAATCGTTGATCTATATTAGATTACGCCACCAAATAGAATCACTCTTTGTAATAATGCTCTTATCATTTACAAACATCTTGACCTCCAGTTTAATATATATGTACTTTAGCAAACTCGACCATATCACATTTTCCTCCGATAAGAAACACCATTTCCATTTCATTAGCAGCGACACATTCATTCAATCAACATCTCTAATACCCAACCCTCCTTCTTTCAATTTACACACGTTACGCCAACTAACCTAATTAATACGTCTACCTCCATCCACCCCCAAAAGAACCTTCTATGGATACGACTAATCTCGTTTAAAAATTTCTTAGGCGCATGATAAAACGATAGCGAATAGAGGGGGATAGCATTCAAAACAAAATTTATTAGAACCACCCTCCCTCCAATGGATGGGAACCTCCTTCGCCATTTATCAAGTCTTCTCCTGACATCCTTAATCACTTCTTTCCACATACCAACCTTCTTTGGAGTATCACCAACCATAAGGCCCAAAAATTTGAATGGCCGCACACATATATCAAAAGTAAAAAAAGACGACGATATATCGAGGACTCTATCACTCAAGTTAAATTCCATAAATGTTACTTTTACAAAAATTAACTTTAAGAACCGACATAAATTCAAACCCCCTAAATATTGCTTTCAAGCTCCATAGATTCTGAATTCCCCTGTTGCCAAAGATTATCGTATCATCCCCGAAATAAAGAAGTCGACTTTATTATTAGCTCTGAATTCCAAATTGCAGCTTTTATCTCTTCTTCCTCAAAAGGAGCTTCATACTAGCTGCCGCATCTTCCTCTAACATGTTAAAACTAATGCCATCGGAAACCGCTCTAGATCTACAAGGCTCCTTAAAAAAAAAATCCTCATAATGCTGTCTAATGTAGGACTTGACCTCCTCAACACCTTTTACCGTACCATTAGGCGTTTCCATCAAGCTGAAGGAATTCCTACGAACCCTCTCCTTTAAAGAGTTGTGGAAAAACTTTGAATTAAGATCACCTTCCTTGAGCCTATTCTTACCCGACTTAACTTTAAGAAAACACTCTTTCATCTCCAGCTTCTTCCAAATTTCATCATCCACTAGTATTCTAGGTCAACAGCCCCGAACACATCACCTCCAACACTCGCAATCAAAAACTTGTCTAGCTCATGTTTCTCATCAATTTTATCTTCGATATTCAAGTCTAGCCAGCCGTAGACATCTTTGTTCCACACCTTTAATTTCAACTTAAGGCTTTTTAACTTCTCAAACAACACATAATCACCTCTTCCTTTAACAGACATCATGCTCCACTCCTTAGACACGAAAGAATCAAACGATTCATGTTTATACCAACCGTTATTAAACCTAAAAGGTTTCGGCCCCCAATCACAACCACCTGATTTCATCCACACGGGGTAGTGGTCCGAAGAAACCCTTTTTCCCACCACCTGATTTTCAAGCTTCCAACCAGAAACTAAATTATCAATGATCAAAAAATGGTCCAACCTACTCATGGCGCAACCGTTCCAGCTGAACCAAGTGAATCTCCGTCCCACACAAGGAAGGTCATTGAGCTATATCTCCTCCACGAAATTGTAGAAATCAGCGATATCCCTATCATTACTACCAAAACTTTTCCCGATCCTCTCCTCCTTAAACAACTCCGTGTTAAAGTCACCACCAATGCACCACTCCTCCCCCGCCCCCAAATTCTTCAGCCTTAATAAACTCTTCCACGCCTCGAAACCGTGTTGCATGGGGCATAAACATTAACAAAGTTTGTATAGGAATCTTTGAAAATTGCCTTCATCCCCACAAACCCCACTCCTTTATAGCTCTGAATGAGCTCTAAAGGATAACTGATCCTCCCGAAGCTCCAATGGAGTCCATATGAGTCCATTCCACATCCTTCGCGCCCCAAAATTCTTCAGCCGTCTTCAAATTAAAGCTTGATAACTTTGTTTCCTGAAGCAGACACACATCTACTTTGCCCGATTGATTCATGAATCCTATCCCCTTCCTCTTTATTATGCTACCCCCTCCTCTTATATTAAGAGTTACAATAATCATTTCAGACTATTAATAACCGCCTTCCTTACAAACATTCCTTCCTTGTCTCTCTTCTCCATCACTTCAATTTCCTTCTGGATTGCCTCCTCAGGATCCGCACAAACTATACCCAACCTTAGAATGGAGTCTTTTATCGTCTTTGCCACCAAAAACTCCTTATTAATCTTCAATCTCAAATTGAAGTGGGCAATATCAGAATCTGTCATCGATTCAAAATAGAGAATCGTGCCACCTAAGATATTATCCTCTTCGTCTCCCCTCTTCTTTGATTCTGGATTTTGACATAGAAATTTGGGTGCAAAATTAGGGTTCAAACATGCGAAATACGACTGTTGGATATCGGGCCTTTCAACCTTTTCTCCTAAATCCTTTACATCTCTAACCTTCTTGATTTTGGGCCTAACTTTTTTAGATTTTGAGCAGGCCTCAACAAAAGATAATAAGCCCATTGACAGAGGCCCCACTATTGCTAAGCCCTTATCAAAATCCGATAATACTATTTAGTACAGATAGCATAAAGATTTCCTACCAAAAATAAAACTAAATTTATAAAGCAGTGGTGTATTTTTTGCATAAAACTTTTATAATCCAGCATTGCATCAAACTAAGATAGTTAATGGATGAATAACCGACATCAATTTTATTATTAAGCATCAACAGCAAATAGAAATTTATCATTAACAATGTCATTATTAGATTTAAAGAATATGTTAATAGTACTCCTTAGTCCTTTGATCAAGTACAGAATTGAATGTGTAAGACATACAACTTCAATTCAGCATTATGATGCCTACAACACTGTCTCTTATAGCATACTCCCTACTACGTCTCATAAAGTTTTGGTTACCAAGTCTTTTGTTGAATGACCTTAAAAAAACACGTCATCAATTACTTGAAAATTGGAGAACCCAAGGCTATGAATTAGAGACGGGAGATTTTGTGTCAAAAGATTTTTAACACTCTAAGGGATGTTATCATAAAGTAGTATAAATCCATTCTTCCCAAAATCCTTGGAAAGTTACAAGTATATAATAAAATAATAATATATTCACCTTTTTCGTAAGTGAATGAAGGTGAAATTTTCACTTATTTATGTAAAACATATATAGTTCAATGAGTTTAAAAGGTTGGAAGTAGTTTTAGTTTAGAAAGTGTATAAGAAAATGTTTACTTTTGTTTCTTTAACTAGACCAGCAGAAATAAATATCAATAGGAGTATTTAAATTTCACTTTCAGAGATGAAGTGAATTCGTATAACCATATGAGGTAAGCCCCACCCACTCCCTCACCCAACATTCTCATTCTATAATATATATTTAAGACAAATTTTGTATAGTAATTACATACTATGTTTTTTTTGGAAAATTGAGGCTAGACCTCACCAACCACACACCAATAATAATTTTATTTATATTTGGAAAGCGTTCAATCAATCAATCAAAGACAAACCCGGCAACAAAAGAAAAACACAAAATCACCATATCGGCTTCTCAGCTCAACTCAACTAACAAGCTTCAAGAACATGGCAATTCAACAGCGTCCCAGTTTTCATAGAGTAATAATGAAGAATAAACAACTGGTATGTATATCTTTCATTTTAGTTTATATATACCATTTTATTTATGTATAACATTTTGTTTATGCATGTTTATGTTTTTGAATTCATGTTTTGCAGAGAATTCCAAAATCATATGTTAAAAAATATTGGAATGGAACTTCAAATCCAATATTTCTTAGACTTCCAAATGGTGTTCAACAGAAAATATTTTGGATAGAGCGTGATGGAGATATTTGGTTTGATAAAAATTGGAAAAATTTTGCTAAGAATTTTCATTTTGCATATTTCTTAACTTTTAAATTTATAGATGAATCACACTTCAAAGTTAAGATATTTAATCGAAGTTGTTTAGAAATAAATTATTCTGATATAAGATGTGTAGATGAGGTTGATGAGAGTTTAGATGAGAGTGAAGAAGTTGCACTACCTAAAAAGAAAAAAAGTAACAAAAGAAAAAGAGAAGTTGATTCAGATTTGAATACTACCCAACCAAAACATGCAGGTGAGTTCATCTATTTTTTTTCTTTCAATTTCATGCTTAATTTTTTGCTTTAATAATTTCAATCTCATCTTTTTTTTTTTATTCACGTTTTTTTTTCTTTTTTTGTTAGATTATGATTTTTAATTTATTTTCATCTCACACATTATTTTAGTTTATTTTTTAATACCAAAATTATATTTGCTATACACCGTGGCTTTGATCTTGAAAGAAAAAGCTTTGAGGTCTTGATCATAATCAAATTTTAATTTATGTTAAAAGTTGTCTCACTTTACTATTATTTTAAAAATGTTTAAGAGAATATAGAAAAATATGAAAACTACTTTAATTGGATGAGGAAAAATGTTCTATGATTTATTATTCATATGTTTTAAAAATGATTTATTGTGATAATAACTGTAAAATAGTTACTTTTTTTCTGGAAAATTTTCAAAACAAGTTAATTTCACGTTTTGAAGGTTAAATTTACTACATGGTTTTAAATATTGAAAATGGTTTTTTCCCTTAAAATAATTTTGTAGGTAAAAAGAGATATGCTAATAATGGGAGGGCTAATAATGATAGTCCATATTTTGAAGTTACACTGAAACCATCTTACGCTAAAGGCTATACGTTGGTATGTATTCTATCTAAAATGTCTATTAATTTTGGCTTTAGTTCATTTGTATGAACCACTAATAAACCATGATTCATGAATTTAAACAGAGGATTCCAGTAGTGTTTTCGAGAAAATATTTCAAAAAGAGTGCAAGAAAAGCAATGATAAAATTTGAGAATGACATGGCTATGGAAGTGAATATTGAGTATAATGCTGACAATAGAGGATTTAGTATGAAACGTGGTTGGAAGAAATTTACAGAAAAATATAATTTAAAAATCGGTGATGTTTGTAAATTTGTGATGACTCAAGATCAACCACTTTCATTTTCTATTATCATTAATCGAGTCAGAAAGGAAAAGAAACATAAATTGTTTTCAGGTATTTCCTTTTTTTTTCATTCATATTTTGTTTGTTTTATATTGGTTAAAATATTTTTGAATTATGTTTGATTATCATCTTTCATCTATATTATTTTTTTTTTCAATAAGAAATGGAATTAAAACGAAACAACCGATACAACCACACCAATCTACCTCATTATACAGTTTAGAGGTAAAATGTTCCAGACATGGAAATTATAGGACACAGAAGAAATCTTAACTGCTCTAAACCACTTCCAAGAGGATAGCACAATCGCACTGACACATTCGTCAAAACTAAACATGCCGCCCCTAAACACTATGGAATTCCGCATAATCCAAAAGTTCCACACTACCGCCATCCAAATAATCCCTACAGTTAATCTTTCGTCTAAAACCT
Organism: Vicia villosa; assembly: GCF_029867415.1. NCBI lineage: Eukaryota > Viridiplantae > Streptophyta > Magnoliopsida > Fabales > Fabaceae > Vicia > Vicia villosa. The sequence continues at coordinate 141,001 of NW_026705920.1, forward strand.
TAATTCCGCATAATCTTTCATCTATATTATGTTTATAGTCTTGGTGTTTTTGTTCATGAATGGGTTATATAGGTGTATCTTCTAGTGATACTACCGTTGCAAAGAAAAAAAGTGTGGGAGAAACTTCTAGAGGAAGATCAAAAGGTATATTGTTCTAACTCTTTATAAAAATGAAATCTTATTAATGTAAAGATTTCTTAAATGTTTGTAATTTTAAATAGTTCTCTTAAATATTTTCTTTTGATTTGACCTTTACCCTTATCAGTAATTTATATATTTTTAAACTAAAAAGTTTTTATATTATATAGTTAAACTTTAGTTTAAAAATTTCCATAAATTTTAAATAACGTGATTTTTAAATTAGTTTTAGCTATGCTTGTTAAGTTTTAAATAATTTTGAATTTGTGATAGGGCTTTCAAAAATATATAAGAGTTTAAGGATTCATTTTTTTTAATGTAAGAATCTAACAAGAGATTATTGATACATTCAAAGACAAAATATAAATTTTGAACAGAATGATATATCTAAAAATTTCTAATAAATTGAGCACTTAGTTTTTAATAAAAAAATTAACTATTATTTGTTGTCACTTGTGTGTTTATGCAGGTTCTAAAAGTCGTAATGTGATGAACTCGTCATTTAAGCTTCTTGTGAATTGTTTATATCCGGTATGACTAATTTCGTAAATAACAGTTACCATATATAAATATATATAAATTTACATATATAATTCATTTTTTGTATTTGTAGAATGTTCCAAAGGAGCTTATGAATGGGCCAAAACAAATTGTAAAGCTAAATATGAAGGGAGAATCATGGTTGGTTAAAGTTAATTATTATCCGAGTATCAAGCGATGGAGGTTAAGTGGAGGTTGGTCCAAGTTTAGAAAAGATTGTAGGGTGGAGATAGGAGATACCTGTCTCTTTGAGTTGACAGATAAACAAAACATGGTGTTTGATGTTTCATTTGTAGGAAAGAATGCATGAGTTGTTGAGTTGTTTGATATATGTTTAGCACAATATATTTATGTTATGTTCTTTTTTTATGTAAGCGGCTATATTTTATATTATTTTAAATAGCACTAGCATATTAATATTTAGATATTTATATGTATGTTTGTTATGCTTTTTGGACTGCTTTATACTTTAAATTCATCTCCATCTTGAATCCTTTAAAACATGGCTTGAATATGTAAATATATCATATTTTAATTTTAACTCTTATATATATATATATATATATATATATATATATATATATATATATATATATATATATATATATATATATATATATATATATATATTGTGCTTTTGTCATTGTTTTATTGTTTCTGTCTTTTTAATATTTATCTAATGTTAAAATTAGTTTCCATCATTTATACACACTTTGATTTAAGTTCTACAACATATTTTGGTAAAGCCTACATTTCAAAATGCTTTAGAAATATTTTTGGAATAAGTAACACTTGCAGTACCACCGGTAACGTTTGATAAATGTTGTAAATATAAGTCAAGCCAACACTTTATTTTGGGAGTGCAAATTTTTTCTTTTCATTTTTTTTGAGCAAATAAGAATAATTTTATTCCAAAAAATAGGCGTTTAATACAGGCCGATCTAAAACGATCCAGGCAAACAAAAAGACAAAGAAAAACAAACACCTAAAAGACAACTAAGTGTCAAGATAGTTGCAATAGGCTGCCAGCTTTGGTATTCTCTCAATTATCCACTTTATGCTTTGAATAATGCTTTGGCTAGACAGATTCACATTGTTGTTATCCTGGAAAATCCTCTGGTTTCTCACCATCCACATAGCATACACTACTTCGGCAATAGCTATCTTCAGCAACTTGCTTTGACAGTTTTTCCTGCTAGCAACTTTGCAGATCCATTCGCTCTCCAAATCCCACTGTTGAGGGCAGTGATCAATCTTGAGCCATTTCAGAATATGAGTCCATATGCTCCTAGTGTACCTGCAATCAAAGAAAAGGTGTTGACAGCTTTCATTCCCTTCACAATAGCTGCACTTGCCATCAGTATGCACCCCGATTTTATGCAGCCTTTCCTTTGTCATCAATCGGTTTCTGCATACAAGCCAAAGAATAAAAACAGCTCTAGGTCTGGCCCCATTACCAAAAAATAATCTTCTCCAAGGTACAATAGGTTTGGTCCCCTGTAACTCTTTATACATCCTTTTAGTCTTATACTTCTGTTGCAACTCAGCCTCTTTCCAAGCCTCAGTCAGTCGCAAAATAATACCATTTTTGAACATACTTTTCACAATCCAGGAGCTCTGTTGTGGGGGAGCAAAATTATCACACTCCTTACCTTTCATATAATACATATGGATCCACTTAATCCATAGCTTATTAGTTTTGGCACATAGATTCCAAAGATTTGGCTATGGTGGCTTTGTTCCACAAACTCAGATCTATCATATTTCTACCTTCAGCCGACACAGGATCACACAAACTACTCCAAGAAACAGGTGCTTTTTTAGAAATTTTTTCCTTTCCAGTCCATATGAAGCTTCTACACAAAGCTTCAACATGGTGAATGACCTTCTTAGGCAGTGGAAAAATCTGCATCCAGTAATTTGCTATGGAGAACAACACACTCCTGACCAATTGTATCCTGCCTGCATATGACAAAAGCCTATTGCACCAGTGGTTCAGCCTTTTTGTCTTTTTCTCGATTAATGGTTGGCACATGTGTATGGTAAGTTTTCTGCTAGCCATGGGAACACCTAGGTATTTAACAGGGAGGTTACCAATTGCAAAACCTGTCATCTGCTGGATCATCTCTTGAGTATCCTCCTGCACTCCTCCAAAGTAAATCTTACTTTTGGGATTGCTAGCCATGAGCCTTGTGCTGGCAGAAAATCGGTTAACTTTCTCCATCATGAGCTGAACTGATCTGGCATCTCCCCTGGTGAAAATAAGTAGATCATCAGCAAAACATAAATTTGTTATGTGCAACTTATTACATCTAGGGTGAAACTTGAATTGGGGGTTCTGAGCCAAAGTTAGGAGAAGTCTATGCAAGTATTCCATTAGAAGCACAAAGAGGAGAGGGGATATAGGATCCCCTTGCCTCAATCCTCGCTTAGCCTTGAGCAGTCTGGAAGGGTTCCCATTGATAGAGTATCTATATGTGACAGTGGTGACACAAGCATAGATCCACTCAATAAAAATACTGGGGAAGCCTAGCTCATGCAAAACCTTAAACAAGGAATGCCACTCCACCGTATCATACGCTTTTTGGATATCAATTTGCACCATACACCTAGGAGAGATGTGTTTTCTGCCATAGCCTTTGACCAATTCCTGAGCCATCATAATATTATCTTGTATCAGTTTTCCAGGGACAAAAGCTGATTGGCTATCATCAATAACTTCATTCAGAACCTCACCCAATCTTTTGGTTAGGATTTTGGAGACAATCTTGTAGAAAATACTGCAACAAGAGATGGGCCTCATTTTCATTTTGATGGATCTTCTTAAATTGCATATGTAAATCTTATTGGTTTAATGTACAAATTATAATGAAAAACTTTTTAAGTTAACTATTCCATGTACAAGTTCAGATTATTAGATATTTCATCTTGAGTAATCAAAATATATGTAGATATAACTCAAATATTGGCCACTAAATTAAATTAGAGACCTCTTTGTCACAATATAATCTAGATAGAATTCCACATAAGTCGGACAAGTCGGTGCAACAATAAATTGTTATTTATTATTTGTTAGTAAGACCAATTCAATATATCTTGATGCTTGAGATGAAATTTAAAATTATATAGTTTTAATATTAAAAAATATCTTTTTAAATTAATATATTTTAGATTTTTTAGGATGTAAAATATTAAATCATTATAATCAATTTCATTTAACATTTTATTAAAATTAACTAAACTAAATACTCTTATTATTTTAAAAAAATCATAATTGAGAAACAATTGAAAGTAAAATAAAATCACATGCAGAAAATAAATTATCTTCATGACATTAACTCCAAAAGCAGTAAGTACAAAACTTATTAAGCACGAAGGAAGGTTTTGAAACATTAAAAGTGTGATCAAAAATTTAAGTGGAAAAAGAAAAAGAATTTAAACCGAATAAAACTAATTAGAGGCTAATCATCCAATTTCTATGCCCTATTCATTTTTACATAAAATCCTACAGACTAAACCTCGTCCCTCCAAAACATTTTGCAAATTACTTAGGATTTAACTACCACGTTGGCTGGCTGTTCAAATTAAAGTTTGTTTGGTACATAATCATACAATAAGAAAATAAACTTCTTTACTAATCTTGTTAGCAAGTAGTGGTTTATATACATACAATCAAATTATTGTAAGTGGAATCCAGAGAACAAAATCATGTTTACAAACACATGTACCACAAACCACCTAAATAATCGTATGAACAAATTTCTTTTGGCCCATCCAGCCATCAATTCTAAGTTAAATATGCTAATACTTCATGTTAAATATCATTTTAAACATTTAACTTACTGCTATTTTAAACTAAATGTATATTGAGAGTTGTTAATTCATATTAACGTGAAAAGCTTACATGTGTGAATTGTAAGTCTTGATAGATATAGAAAAACACCATAAGTTAATGTGAAATTTTATCACTATAATATACACACATGCATACATCCCACATACAAAAAAGAACAACAATAATAAACTTAAATTAGTTCGAACATTCTTTTCCTTTACAATTTTTGAGAGCTTTTCAAGTATGTAACTTTTTCTCTAGAATCTTTAGAGAGAGAATATAAGTCCGAGGATATACCATCTTCTTTTTATGCGTCAATAAGTTCATCATTTCTAGTATTAAGAGTCAGAAGATCTTTTAAATTTTTTATGGGCAGCAAATTCATTATAACTAGCACATTAAAACATTTACTAATACAAATTACACATTTTAACACTGTTGAGAGAAGGATGTTGTAATATTCTGTATCCTCTTAAATGCATAAATTAAGCTCATATGTGCTCTATTTGTTCTCAGTTGAGATCAACTGAGCTCCTATATGTGTACAAGATGTTTATCATCAATCATAACTTTGTTTTGATGAAGACATGATGACTTTCTTAAATTAACTTGGTTTATCATATCTAATGTCGATTGCTTTTTTTTTTTGTTTCACTAACTTCTCTTTGAACATATAACTTATTAAATTGATTTTGGAAATAATCATATGAAAAATTATGTTGTATTTGAAACATATGTTACCTTGATTGATGTTTTTCTAGCATTCTTCAACTCATCATTCATCTCATGTTCTTTTATGGTTAAAATCTCTCCAATACCTCTAGTTTTTGTTTAAATTTCTTCCATACTTGTTCTTTTTTCAAAGCATCAAATTCGATGCTTTCAAGAATGAATTTATAGAAAAGGAAGTGTTGAATAAATAACTTGAAATATTGAACACATTTTAACCATTAAACTATGCGAGATGAATGATGAATTGTAGAATGCTTGAAAAACATTAATCAATGTAAGTTGTTCTTCAAATATAACAATATTTTTCATATAATTATTGTACTAACCAACTTTGAGAAGTTACATGTTCATTTAGAGTTTAGTGAAATAAGCAATCGACATTAGATTTATCCATCGGTTTTATGTCCAAACTGAGGTGAAAAAGTGTTATACCCGTCGGAGAAAAGTCAAAATCGAAGGGAAAGGCCTTTTCACCATTTAGAATTCCAAAAAGGATCTCCCTAGGGATCAAACCTATGACTTTTTCACATTACCTGCTGGTTGTTTATAAATCGAGGTAAGACCCCAAGACTTTTCATGGCGCCCTTCGTTACCTTGCTTGAAAAACCGAGGCAATACCTCTTTTTCAATCAAGGTAAAATGTGTAACACACGAGGCCGACGAGGGCGGGGTGTGGTCTCCAGTGCACAAGGCATGACAACGAGCGGCTCCTAGCAGCTTGTAAGTAAAAATCAAATTCACATCAGAATGAGAGGGACCTTAGGGGTGTAAGGAAATGGGATTGCATGATTAAAGAAAGGCTTATAAATATTGATTAGTACTACCTATACCAATAAGACGCATCTTATTTTTTGGTAGCCTAACAAATAAGAACTCCATAGTTAGCGTGAAAGACTCTGAGTAGTATTTGGATGGGTGACCTTCTGGGAATTTTCTGAAAAACGTGTGAGTTAGGAAAAAACATGTTGAAAAGACATGTCTTGGTTTATAGGATCGATCGGCAATCTTGAAAGCAGACTGGGTCATTACAAATGGTATCAGAGCATACCACTTCGAGTACGATATGGTTCGGGGACGAACAAGGAAGAAGATAGTGAACATGTAACACCCGAGGCCGACGAGGACGGGGAGTGGTCGCTGGTGCACAAGGCATGGCAATGAGCGGCTCCTGGAAGCTTATAGGTGAAAATCGAATTCACATCAGATTGAGAGGGATCATGAAGCTATGTTTGTATTGGAATGAATGTTTCAAGGAAGACTTATAAGGATAAATTGACACTACCTATACAAATAAGATGCATCTTCTTTTCGGTAGGCTAACAAATAAGAACTCCTTAATTAAGTTTCTTAACTTAGTGTAGTATTTGGAAAGGTGATCTTCTAGAAAGTTTCTCAAAAAGCGTGTGAGTAAGGACAAAGCATGCTGAAAAGACTTGTGTTGGTTTGTGCAGTCAGTTGGTAATCCTGAAAGAAATCTGGGACTTTACAAAAAGGGTATTTTGTTGTAGTGCCATATGTGTTGGATCACTTTGATAGGACCATGCATGATTGAGGCCATTCATTGGACCTTTGGCTAACCTAAAACAGTTTCCCTCAAGACCTGTCAGGTGTGTACTAGCCCGGGAGTCTTTTAAAGTCTCATTAGGCACTTGGTCATCACGTCGACCATAATGAGACGTAAAAAAGTCATGGAATAGTTAAAAAAGTAAACAATAGCACTAAACATTCTCCCATTATTGAAACTTCTCTGGTTTTTTTGACACCTAGCTTTAGGTTTGTAATTTAGAGTATGAAACTTCCCCCTATGGCATTCGAGTGCACTTCAGTTTGATTTCACTTCCTAGGTGAAATTTGATTGTTGAATTTTAACTTCATTTTTCTCATTGATTTGATTTGTTTCTCGTCTTCCTATATATAAAGGCTTATGGACTTCTATGAAAATTTCTCTATCCCTCAGAATCACTTTCTATTTTCTAGTATACTTTCTTCCCCTTATTCAGATGAATTTCTTAGAGCGTTTACCATTCCTTGAACAAAGCCTTCCATTAGGGCCTTAACCTTCACCTTCTTCGTTAAACTCTACTCCTACCAGGTACACTTCTTGCCCTAAACTTATTTCATATCTTCAGTACTTACTTTACCATGGCCAATATAAATTATCATCCAATAAGTTTGTCTTGCAATTCTATTAACGATGATTCCTCTCCTTTAGTTAGAGCAGAAGTGTCTTCTAGTTCAGATTCTTACCACCTAGTCACTTACCAATAAATCCTAGAGGTTAAACTTGTATTTGATTATTCTGAGCCGGAGAATCATTCTAGTGGTTATATAAATAAGGAAGCTTCCATTATTGAGTTATCATTCAACGATATTATCTCTATATGAGCTTCAGCTTATCCTGCTTTAATTACCCTAGAGATAGAGCTCGTTATTTTGAATAAGGAGGAGGCCCAAAATTTAATCAAGACATACCATGTTGCTTACAAATGGGATCTGAGTGATGATGAGGTTAAGGATCATCTAACACGTGGAGCTCAACCGAAGAGTATCAGTTGGCTCAATTCCTTCGAGATCTTTCGAGTTGAAGAGATACCTCTAAAAAGAGTCAAGCCGACTGATGCAAAAAAATATAGTTGGGTGGAATATAAGATATGGGGAACTCCTTATATTTTAAGTAATCCAGTAGCTATAAGTGTGGCTAACATCGTGTCGGCCTCTCCACTGACTGGTCGTTCTTTCTTGTAGAATTAGGCAATAGGATATGCGACACTTTTAAGGAATGCTCCATTCCTTTTTATGAGTGCTTGCTCTCCTAGATAAACCTGTAGCTGCCCTTACCCAAATTCGAGCTGGAGATTCTAAAGTTTTTGAGGGTTGCCCCTGGTTGTTCTTCCATCTCTTTGTCGTAATACATACCTCAAGATATAAGGTTCGAGATCAAGACTTATTATGCTATGACAATATGTTCCTTTGTTCAATCCTTTTTTTCAACAGATAAGGCGATTTTCGGGTCACTTTATACTGATGAAGCCATATAATTTAGAATTCTATCCCACGCTCTATCGTGTTACTACTGGGTCTTCTTGTTCTTGCTTGGATATGTTCCCGAAATATCGTACTAATTGGATCCATTTCCACCGTAAACCTCATTGGTATATTGTCTAGCTAGATTCTCTCAGCCCTAAGTTTATGATGAAGATATATTTGAAGGCTCTTTATTGGCGTATTGATATTGACGAGCGATTTTGCCTTACTAAGGTGAGGTTTTCTCTACAAAGGAAGCAGTTGATTGATATTCGCACTATTGTGGGCATGGTGAGTAGTGTATAGAGGAAAGAGAATTTTTGTGAGGGTTGAGTCCTCATTTTTTTTACATGAGTTTTTTATATTTGCAAATAAAATGGATGCTCTATAAAAGGTCTATGCTATTTCCAAAGAGCGGTAGGCTCGGGGTGTTAAAGTTTCTCCTCATACTTGGGTTGTCACTCATTCTCTTGTCGATCCTACCATGCCTGTTACCGTGGAGGTTTCTCTATTCACTCCTAGACTTAGCCAGCCTTTTTTTGGAGATGTCATCGTGATTGTTAAGGACCTATCTCTGTCCCCTATCGCAAAAACAAAAAGGGATATAGACCAAGATTAAAGCCTACTCTTGAAGGAAGATATGACTAAACGGGCATGGTGGCTTAGGGTGTCGCTTTAGGTCCGACCACCTTTCTTCTCAAGTTGTTGGCTATCTTGCCACCTCTCGTCTCCTTCTTTGACAAACCCTGGTTACTCAAAAAGATACGACTAGGCGAGCTTTTACACTCCCTCTCTTTCACAACTATAAGGCTTTCAAGTTCCTTGGTCAGGTACACGGATCATATACGAACTGACCAAACTTGACTTAAAATAAGCAAGTTAGAAGTATAAGAGTAAAAAAAGCTGGAAAAAAAAAGCAGTTTTGGGTGAAAAAAGACACACTTATTGTGAAAACTTATGAAAAAAGGATTAAAAACATGTTGCTTCGCCTCTGGAAAAAACGTGATCGCGCTGCCTAGGATACGCTCGCGCTGAGTTCATAATTACGCAACACACGCATGTTGAAGATTTTTGCTGACACGCGCTTTTGGCGGCTCTATAAGGATAAAGAGAAAAAGAAAAAAAGGATTGATTCTAGAGAGTGAAAAGTGACATATTAGAGCAATTTTGGAGCTTTTAAAGGCCATTAAAGCCATTGGAGAGCTTCTTCTTCGGTGATTCTTCATGTTCTTCGAGTCCACACTTATGGTTGATCAATTTGAACATGAGTATCTAGATTCCTTTTAGGTTAGGTCTTATTTGATGATGAGCCTATTTTTACTTGATTGTGACATATGATCGGATGACGTTAATGTAATTATTTTGACTCGTTGTTGTTATTTAGTTATTGATTGTACTCATTTCCTTTTGTTTGTCGCGACATTCAAATTTATCTTGATAAGTAGTGACTATTGACCCTAGACTATTTATCTGACATACTTTAACTGTTGAATTCGCTAATCGACTAAGGATAGTACAATTAAGAATTATGACTTATGAATACAGTGTTGTATTTCCTTGGTTTAATGGTATAATTGATTTGAAGGACCAGGGAATTAACGATTAGGCTAGTGAGTTACACACCAAGGAAATATGATGCTTATTATTATATGATTTAGAATAGATATGTTTTTGGTTTATTGTACTACATGACATGATTATGGAACTCGCAATTTTTGACATTGTGATGCTTATTTGATTTTAGATATTTGTGATTGAAATTTTATTACGCTAAAAAGTGATAAAAAAAATAAAAATTTAAAAAAATATTATCAAACCAAAAATTTTAATTTAAAGAAACAAATATTATAAAAAAATAATATTATAAATTAAAACTATTGAGATGTTAATAATTTAAATAAAAGAATATTATAAAAAAATAATACTATAAATAAAAATTAATAATTATCTAATTTGATGCTAAAAGTAAAAAAATTAAATGATTAGTATCGCTTTAAACCGTTACCAAATAAATTATAATAAGAATATTTAAATCAAATTACGACAGTGTCAAGATTTTCCACTCATAATTGTTTGAAACTGTCGCAAGAAGCGTTGGACACTAAACTCAAACTAAAATTCACGACAATTTGTAATCATCGCAATTAACCATTTACCTCATTAGCCTACCCCTGGCAATTTAGAATGGTGGCTGAAGCAGCAATTTTAGCAATTGTCTCAGTAAAGCCGGTCGACACACGCTTTTGTATGAGAATTACAAACACCACGACACAGTATTTGAGGCGGTTTAAACTGCCATAATCTTCCAAAAGTAACCCCGCAACTTACTAATCTAAATTTTGATTAATATGATTTTTTATGTGAAAATTATAAAAGATAGATTTAAGAGTTTAAAGGTAGTGTACTGACAGTGTAAATAAACTTTACACATACAACCAATCAAAATCCTTATACTTGCCATGTCATATTAGTTTTTTGAAATTAAAATTGTGTTTTAATTAGATACATGGTTATGATTGGTTGACAGTGTAAAAATATTTTACACTGTCAGTGCATATCCCCTTTTCTCTAGATTTAATATCTTCTCTTTCATTTATATACTTTATCATAAACATTCTTATACTTCAACCTTTTTATGATTAATATGATTTTTTTATGTGAAAATTATAAAAGATAGATTTAATATCTTCTCTTTCAGTTATATATTTTATCATAAACATTCTTATACTTATACTTAATAAAAATGTTAGATAGTTGTTAAAGAACTAAATATATAAAATTTTCACTAACAAGTGTGTATTTAATTTTTTTGACAAACAAATATTTATTCTTTCAAAATTAATAAAATAAATAAATAACAACCCAAACTTTATGTCTAAAATTGAAGAAAAAATGAAACAAAAAAATCTCTAAACATCCATGGCAAAATATTTAAAAAGTGACAAAAAGAATAATTTAACATAAGTATTAGGACGAAAAGAAAATAACAGCATCCATCTCACTGAAACCAAGATAAGATCTTGATACAATAAAAACAGTACCAAACCACAAGATCACCTTGAAAAGTTATAATTTCATAGTAAACAATTTAATATTGTTATTAGGAGTGGACAAATTTCAATCGACCGATTCAAATCGACCGACTTATTATAAACGTTTTGCAAACGGTTCGAATTGGATTGGGTGTTTGGTTGACTCAGTTACTTAATTAGGATAATATAAGGTTGATTAGGTCAGACTCGGATAATTATTTTCGATCCATCAAAAACCGAACACAGCCGAAACTCAACTAATTTTTTTTATTATTATATATTGATCCATTTTAAAAATAAAATTCAATAATTTTATTATGATATTACCATTTTTATAATCTAATAATGACATTGTTTATTTACAAAAATACAAGAAAATGCAATATAAAATTTTGATCGTTATTTACTTTGTGGTTTAAAGTATGACAATGCTCAAATTAATGTCAACTGATATTGAAAATATTATCACATAATAATGAATTTTTTCAATAATAAAAATATAATCTTACTTTGTACTATTCTAAAATTTTGATTTCTTTTAAATTAAAAAATAAATGTTATTGAATTTTATAAAAAAAAAAATATTTTTTATGGATTTAGTTTAATAAATGTTAAGCTGATTAAATTCATCCGATTTATCTGATAAATGAATCTAATCGAATCCATCAAAAATCAAAATTTTATTGATCGAAATCGTGTCTTTAAAGTGAAACTGCAATTTGCGTCGAATTTAAGTTTTAAATCTGATATCGATCCAAACCGATCAATTGTCCAGTACTAATTGTTTTTTTATAAGCTAAAGGTATATTTCACAAGCACTAGGGGTGTTTAACCCAAATACAGGAACACAAAAATACGGAAACAAAGTCCGCCTCACCTACCAACCAAGGCCAACACCCAATCAAGAGAAAAAAGGTCTTGGATCAACTGACCAATCCTCTCTAGATAAATTACAAGAGCCTTTATGAAAGACTTGAAACCAATCCCAAGCTAATGATTTGAACAAACTAAAACCATCAAAATGTGACATAACTAAATTGTTGAAAATTACATCATTCCTACACTTCCAAATAATCCAACAAAGTGTTAAGCAAAAGAAATAACCCAAACCCAAAGAGAAATTATTCTTGCAAATATCATCCATCCAATAAAAATGATCAATAAGAGAAGATCTCTCATCACCATCAATTATTCTAAGCCAGCGACATAACTTCAACCATCATATTCTAGAAAAAGGACAAAAAAGAAAGATGTGGTCTAAATCTTCATCGGCCCCACGACACAAGGGACAAAACAACAAGTTAGAATCAAGTAAAACCCCTCGTTTGAATAAATTCGTCTTAGTCGGTAACCTATTCCAAATCATCCTCCAAGCAAAAAAAGAATTCTACTAGGAACTTTTGTTTTCCAAAGACGATCAAACGCTACAATACTATTATTGTTCAAAGAAGGAGAAGAAAGTAAATCCAAACAAATAGCATCATAGGCATTACTTACCGAAAAGTCGGAAGGATTGCGCCACCAAATCCGTACAACAATTTATTCTAATTAGTCTATTGGAGGAATATTTTAACTTCAGCAACATTTTTCTACTTTCTTATAATCATTGCATTTCATAGGGTTGACTTTCATCTTTACCATTTTATTTTTCTATGTCCATCTTAAAAGATATTAATTGTTTTAGTGGTTTCCTAAAACAATTCTAGAAAAATATTTAAAATGTAATTAATTATTTAATTAATTAAATATGATTGATATAATAAATTATTTAATTGAGTTTACCGTAAATATAAGAGGATTAATATTTTTACAGCCAATGACAATCGGTTTCATTTTTTAACAGCTTTGTGAACGTATCTTTGATCAGTGTGTAAGAATGACATATGCATGCTATACTTATGTAGTAAAAGATGTTGGAAAGTGAAAACAAAGAACACATGCAAAAGTAATTTACTATTTTCACAGTTTCAAATTCAAACAATGCTAATCTAGTCACACTTGTTGGAAACATTCGGGAAGACAAACCAAACTACTGGTATTCAACTCTATTTAAGAGTTTGGCTCTACAAAGGTAGATACAGTTGCATAGTAGGCATCAATAGATTGACCTATTCTTTACATTGCGTGAGAGCCATAAACATTTCTCTAATTTCTCTTGAATCATGGTCATTCATCATCCTGGATTTTCCAAAGTCATGAAAAATCACAAAGAGGAGATTGTAACTATATGAGAAAGAAATTTCATTTATTTATATATACAGATTTATATATTTCACTATTTTTGTAATAAAAATGTTTAAATATTTGGACTAGATAATTTGGAATTAGATTATTGCAAAATCAGAGTTATATATTGAGTTTGTGAAAGTCCAGAAGAAAGTGAAGAATTAGTTGTTGAAGTGAGAGACAAGAGAAAATTTAAAGGTTAGTTTACATGTTAGTTCATTTTTTTTTTCTTTTTAATATTTTTTTTTTTTTTATGATTATGGTGGATTATGAATGAAAAAACATATATTTTAAAAACTTTTAAGAAAAACTGAACTTTTAAAAAGACAATTTGGGCATAAAAATAACTTATGAAATTGCTTCTAATTTTCAAAATAAAAAACTATGATTTCTAAACAAGAATGTGATTTTTGAAACAAACTAAATTTTTATTAAAATAAATAAATTTATCTCATAATAATTTTAAACAAACTCACTCAAAATTTGAGTATTTATTTTTTTAACAATGCAGGTAGTACTAATGGAAGTAAGGGTAAAACAACATTGGTAAGTTTACTATTAGAACTGTCTAGTTCAAAATCCATCCTCTAATCCATTGCTTTCTATTTCTTAAATTCTAAGTGGGATCTACTACATATGAATTTCATGATAAATTGTAATTAATACACTTCAAAAATGACCAAGAGACAAATAAATTTTTCATGAAGGCATATATTTTGAGACGAGGCATGCAGAAAACAATACAGCTTTTAAACAAAAAGTAAAAGATATGAAAACGTTACAATTTTTTAGTTTATATATATATATATATATATATATATATATATATATATATATATATATATATATATATATATATATATATATATATATATATATATATATATATATATATATATATATATATATATATATATATATATATATATATATAATATAAAGAGAGAGAATGAGTGATGCACTAACAGCGTAAAATAGTTATACACTATCAATCAATCACGGCCATGTATCCTGTCAAGTCAGACTATAAATTTTAAATTATTAATATGACATGGCTAAACGATATCCATATAGGAGCTAGAGTTAGTGTTGAAGGATGATGTAAGATTCTGAAATCAGTGATGATGCTTCTGGTAGGTGGTGTGGGGTAGACCTACATGGTTAGCATTCTAATCCTCGTGTCATTATAGAGTCCAAGATGAGTATAGTCAAAAATGGAGATTTGAAAATTGTACCTTGAGTTCCACTTGTGTTGACTACACTACTAAAAAAACTACTTTTCATAACAACGATTTCACCTCACATAAGAACCGAGGTATAATAATCCCATGACGCACCATTTTTTTTCTTAAAAAAATATACAATTTATTTTATCGATTCTTTATGAAATGCGAGTGGTAAATATTAAAGTGTACATGCTTCAATTTACAACAATTATTTTTGTTTCACTTTACTAAGCAACACAAACGAAACCCTAACGAAATGCCATTAACAATAAAGCCAATAAGAGACCCCTAAACAACGAGACCTATAAACATATATCATCTTCCATGCAAAAATTATATGTGCTTAGGGCTCTCATTTCTTCTTCAGAGATCCGAATCATTTAATTTCATTTCTTCTTCAGAGATCTGGTACGTCAAGTATCACTACTCATATTGTTGTTGTTGAGATTCAAAAACCTTAGAGGTTTTATCTTGTTGTTTAAGCACATTTATGCTATAGGTTTATTGATGTTATTATTGTTATTGTTAAGACCTGAAATCCTAGAGGTTTTATCTTGTTGTTGTTGTTTAAAAAAACTTATGTTCTAGGTTTTTGATGTTGTTGCTGAGACTCGTTGTTGAGACCCTAAAGATTTTATGTTGTTGTTGAGACTGGTTGCTTATGTGTTGTTGTTGATGTCATTGTTGTTGTTGATGATGTTATTTAGTTCTTCTATTATCCAAAATTATGAAAATCTATATGTTGTTGTTTAGTTGTTCTACTGCCCAAAGTTATGAAAATCTATATGTGGTAGTTTAGTTGTTGTTACTTAGTTTGAGTTTTAGATTGGTATTGATATTAAGTTTATGTTTTTTTCAATTCTATGTGTAGCTCTCATCTTGTTCCATGGAGTTGAGTTAATTATATCTAATGTCGATTTTTTTTTTTGCTTCATTAACTTCTCTTTGAATATATAACCTATTAAATAGATTTTAGAATTAATCATATGAAAAATTATGTTGTATTTGAAACATATGTTACCTTAATTAATGTTTTTCTAGTATTATACAACTCATCAATCATCTCATGTTCTTTATAGTCAAAATCTCCAATACTTCTAGTTTTCGTTTAACTTTCTTTCATACTTGTTCATTTTTCAAAGCATCAAATTTTATACTTTCATGAATGAATTAATAGAAAAGGAAGTTTTTGAATAAAGAACTTGAAATATTGAAGAGATTTTAACCATTAAAGAATGCGAGATGAATGATGAGTTGTAGAATGCTTGACAAACATTAATCAGTGTAAGTTGTTCTTCAAATATAACACTATTGTTCTTATTATTACTTTCCTAACCAACTTTGAGAAGTTACATGTTCAATTAGGATTTAGTGAAATAAGAAATCAACATTAGATTTAATAAACTCAATCGTGTGTTTACCCATCAGTTTTATGTCTAAACCAAGGTGAAAAAGTGTTATACCCATAGGTGGAAAGTCAAAATCAAAAGAAAGGCATTTTTCGCCGTTTCAGAATTCTAAAAAGGATCTCCCTGGGGATCAAACCCTTGAACTTTACATGTTAACCATCAATTGTTTATAAACCGAGAAAATACCCTAAGACTTTTCACGACACCCTTCGTTAACTTGCTTGAAAATTGAGGTAAAACCTCTTTTTCAACCAAGGTAAAAGGTGTAACACCCAAGGCCGACGAGGGTGGGAAGTGGTCTCTACTGCACAAAGCATGACAATGAGCGGCTCCTGGAAACTTATAGGTAAAAATTGAATTCACATCAGAATGAGAAGGATCCTGAGAGTGTGTTGGTATGGGACTGCATGGTTGAATGAAGGCTTATAAAGATTGATTGGTACTACCTATACCAATAAGATGCATCTTCTTTTTGGTAGCATTAAAAATAAGAACTCTATAGTTAGCGTGCAAGACTTAGAGTAGTATTTGAATGGGTGACCTTTTGGGAAAGTTCCCATAAAGCCTATGAGTAAGGAAAAAATATGCCGAAAAGACCTGTGTTGGTTTGTGGATTCAGTCGATAATCCTAAAAGTAGTTTAAGGCATTACAAATGGTATCAGAGCATACATCTCTGAGTACAATGTGGTTCAGGGATGATCAAATAGGGGGTTGGTGGGAATGTAATGCCCAAGGCCGACGAGGGTGAGAGTGGTCACCGGTGCACAAGGCATGACAGTGAGCGGCTCCTGGAAGTTTCTAGGTAAAAATTGAATTCACATCGGATTGAGATGCTCCTGGAAAAAATTGTCTTTTAAAGTGGAGTTTTCTTTATTTAGCTCACTATGGGCTTTGTAATTAGTTACATAAATAAGTTTCAAATCCTTGTACCTTTTCTAAATTCTCTGATACTTTTACAGAAATTTAGTCAGACACAACTCTACTTTAAAACGAGTTAAGTTAGAAAATACCTCATTGGAGTCTGACTCAGATTCTAAACCAGAGTGAAATATTATCTACTCAGACTCTGAAGGTAAGGAATTTCGAGTGAGATAAAGATTAGTTACTCAAACACAACTCTTCATTGCCTTCAGAGTCGGATGTTTTTGTGCTTGCCATCAACACCATGTTAGCTTGCTCCTCTTCATATTCCTTTTTTAAAGGAACAGAGTCATCCCATGTAGCCATCAGAACTTTCTTCTTATCTTTGAAGTCATTTTTCTTAGGCTTTTATTTCTTAACTTGGGACATTCGTTTCTGTAGTGGTCAGATTCCTTGCACTCAAAATAGATGACATCTTTGTTAGCACCAGACTTCTTTTGCCCAAATGTTGAATCAAAACGCCCACATGTTCTTCTATTTCCTCTGGGATTCTTTTGTCTTTGCCTCTAGAGTTGATTGACTCTTCTAGAGAAAAGAGAAAGCTTATCTTCTCTTTCATCAGAATCTTCTTCTTCTTTAGCTTGTAAAGCCTTCTCCTTTTATACCTTGTCTTTGGGTTTTATATCCATAGATTTTCCAGTTACTTAAGGCTCATCCTCTTCTAGCTATATCTCATGACTTCTTACAGAGCTTATAAGCTCTTTTAGAGTCTTACTGTTCATATTCTTGGACACCTTAAGAAAAGTCACCATAGGTCCACTTCTTTGGTAAACTTCTGATGATCTTCTTTACGTGATATGCAGTAGTGTAGCCTTTGTTTAGAACTTTTAAGTCGGCTACAAGCATTTGAAAAATTGAAAACATGTCCTCAACAGTTTCATCATCCTCCATTTTGAAAGTTTCACATTTTTGAATAAAGGTCAAAGCTTTGGTTTCTCTAACTTGTTCGTTTCTTTCATGAGTCATTCTAGAAGAATCAAATATATACTTTGTAGAGTTTCTATTGGTATTTTTTCATACTCAGTGTATAAAATTGCATTCAACATAATAATTTAGAACCTATGATAATTGTTGTTGTTCTTCTTTTGTTGATCACTCATTTGGCGTCATTCTCATTTAAATGATGCGTGTAGCCATTTATGACCATGTCCTACCATTTTGCATCAAAATCAAGGAAGAAACTTTCGATTTTATCCTTCCAATAATCAAACTTGTCTCCATCAAATACCGGTGGTTTAGTAGAGTAGTTATCTTTATCATTCTCAATAGTTGTCATTTTGTGTTTCAAAAATGTATCTTTATCTGAGGGTGAAGTATTTTTATCCGGGTTCACTGTTAACTAGGCTACCTCTAATCCACTCGCTAAGGTAATTCTTCCTTCTCAATAAAGACCTAATCCATTAATCAAATATTGAATTACAACCTCAATGACTACTTGTCAAAGACTTCTTGAGAATCCTGACTATACCCTAGTCTCTCAAGGAATTTAACCAAAGTTTAAGAATACAAGAGTGTGTTTACAAAGTTGTTTCTCAAAATAAGCATATACACAAATTAAAATCAGAGATTGCACTTAAGAAATATTATCAAGAAAAAATGTTCTAAGAGAATGAACTTGATAATTTCTTCAGTGTTTTGTTGTTGTTCTTATATATAATATTTTCAAACTTCCAAGACCTCTTTATACAGAAGAAGAATAGATCCATTTGAGGGTGAAGTTGGAATATCTTTAAAATTATAGTTGTATGAAAACATTTGATAGTACCATGGTGGAGTGGCACTTGTAACATGTAGTGGTTGAGCGGATGATACGAGAGGAAACAAGTTGGTACAATAGTACAATCCTTTTTCAGATTTTTAGAGTAGTGAAAAGAATATTTGATCTTTTAGTGGTTATACTCTTGCCACATATTCTTCATTTAGTCATTATCCTCTATTCATGGGCTTCAAATACAAGTTAATGAAGTTAGAGTAGAGTTCATATCCTATCTTTAGAATTTGGTGAAAATGAGACTTTAGAGTCTATAGAGTTCAGATCTTTAGGCTTTAGAGGTTTGAAATATCATAGTCTTTCTTAGACTCATTTATAATAGATTCTTCCAAAGGTATATAATTGGTAATCCATATGCTTGACTTTCATTTAAACACACATTTGTTTCTTCTTTTGGTTCAGAGTGTGTTTACCATTTAGGGTCTGCTTACTTCATACTTTGACAATCTTAAGGTTTTTCTTAGTAGATCAGACTTCATATATGCTTTGTTCATAGTATGGTTTGTCCATACTTGACTTCTTCAGAGTTAAAATCAATTTTATTTGATCTGCGTACTTAAAAAATTTATTATAGTACAAAATTGTTCTCTATACATATTAAGCTTTTTTATCCACAAAACTCAAGGATAGTTGCATAACCAAACTTGTTCCAACACTTTCTTCGAGGCGATGTAACATTTCCTCTATTACTTGCAAATTCTGCTGCTAAACGATGTTATACATATTATTCAGCACCTTGTTAGCACATTTCAATCCAAGGTAAGCTCTTAACATTTGGAAACCAGGTAAGGCTTCAGATTATGAATCTAGAGATGGAACTTGATGTCCAATTTGAGGCGGTAGAATAGATCTAGCTATCAGAGGAGTTTGGAATAGATCCGAATGCAGTAGAATCTCAATTTATGGATTCAGAACACCTTGTGGAGGAGGAGGAAGCGATTGATTAATCAATGCCTGAGCAACATCAGCGACTTTTCATGCAGCGGCGTAATGATTTTCCTTACATCCAACCATTACTCTGAACCGTATGAATCAGAGATCCGGAAATTAGGGGAATCAGAGTTAAGGCGTTGCTTGATTAGATCAAACACAAAAAATCTTGGTATTTGATTTATAGTGTTCTATATTCGAATACCTGAGAAGGTTTTTAACCGATGAATTAGAGGGCGATCGTGAAATCTTGAAAAATTCAGGAATCCGAAGTCAATTCACATAGACGACATCAGTTAATTCGCACTGATTTACTATGTCATTGAATTACATCAAAATTAACATCCAACGATTGATTTTAAAAAATATTTATCCGATGTGAAGTTATGAGCGAGTGTCACTCTTCAGGTGTAAGGGATCAAAATACACCCGAAGAGTTACACCATAAGTTACACTCGCTGAATACTTTTATTTCGAATAAATATTTTTCAAAATCAACCGTTGGATTGTAACATATTATCATATAGATCATATCTATCAAGTTTGAGATTATTCTATAATAATTTACTATGTAATTGAATTACATCAAAATTAACGTTATATATATATACTACAAGAAATATTGGAAATTGCCAGGGGCTAACCCCCTCACTAAAGGCGAAACCCCTCACAATTACAAAACTTGCGAGGGGACAACTCCCCTAGCAAAACAAGGGGTCGCAAATTAATTACCGAGGAGCTCTACACTTCACTAAATTGCCAAGGGCATACCCCCTCGCTAAATGCAATACCAATTTTCTTCTATACAACACACAGACGTAGGCACCAGCTAGCAGTCAGGAAGGACGCAGACTGCGTCAGATATTTTGCTTGGGGAAAAGCCCCTCACAAAATGTTGTACTTTTATTTTGCTTGGGGAAAAGCCCCTCGCAAAATGCAGTACTTTTCGTTATGCGTGGGGAACAGCCCCTGGCAATATGTTTTCCATTTGAAAAAAATTATAATTTATCAAATCATACATAATAATTAAAATAAAAATATCATTATAATATAATTTAAATTAATATATATAATTTAAATTAAAATGAAATTAATATAATATATATAAATAATCAATATTTAAACAAATATTTAAACTCCATACAAAATTACAATAATAAGGCTAAATATTTTTAAAATATATAGATACACACAATAAAATACTGTTTTTTAAATATATATCACAAACTGTTTTTATTAATACAAATAAAAAGGCTAAATATTTTTAAACTAATATTTTTATAGTATATAAAAATTCTATTTTTTTAATATATAAAAAATGATTTCTAAATAGATTTTATAATATTTACTACTAACACACAAATATATTAAACATAAACTTATTTTTATTGCTTAACATAAATTATATTATTTATATTAATACACTACATTTAAACTACTAATTTCGAAAAAAGTTAGTAAATATATTGTTTTCAAAATCAATAAATATGTTGTTTTTAAAAATGAAATAAACTGTATTTAAAATATTAATTTCGAAAAAAAAGTAAATAAAAAAATTAAAGAAACAGTTTACAAATATACATATATATACATACAAAATAAAATACTGTTTTTAAAATATATATTACAAACACAATAAGTCTATATATATTATAAACATAATATATCTCCATCATAAACACACATACATAGAAAATTTATAAGTTTTACATGTGTACATTATTTGAAAATAACTTTGGTGTAGTCTTTGAAGCTTTTCTTCAAAATATTGCTCTTCTAAAAAAAATTATGGATATTAAAAATACTAAACAGCACAAAATTAATATTATAATTTAAATTTAAATATAAAATAAATATTAAAATTGAATTATATAGTAAGATTACCTCAAGAATTTTTAATTTGGAGATGAGATAATTTTTATGCAGCACCACCCATGAAAGAAGAAGAAGATCTTGAAACAATGTGAATGAGAGAGAGAAAGTAGTGTATGGAGTGGGAGGAGAGTTGTGAAGATAGAAGATAAAGAGAAGAAAAAGTTTACGTTACAGATGAGTTAACATGGTGATGAGTGCTAAATTGTTGCAAATTTGAGTGTGAATAATTAGCACTCATCGGCTTAATTCATTTGTTTTACATCAATAAACCTCAACTTTAGTGAATATTTGGTATAGTTTACGTTATAGTGTATATATTGCGTTATTGTGTAAATATCATTGAATTTAATTGTTTCATCTCATTTTTGTAGGTATTCAAGCATTGATATTTATTCATAGTTAGATAGAGCATTGAATAAGCTTTCCAATGCTTCGAACCGGACGCAAATTGGAGTTACGGTTCTCAAGTTATGGCCGAAACAGTACAGAATTTTTGCTGTTTCTGGTGTGTTCTGCCGGGCGAAATTTTGGCTCGCCGGGCGAGCCTGACTGACCAAAAAATGTGAAAAGTTGCTGTGTTGAGCCGCCGGGCGAAGCGGTGCTGACAGAAACACGTTTTAAGGGCCAAAAACACAATTTTTAGGTTATGTTTTGGGTATTTTTGAACCTCAACTCATCAACCTTCCATTTTTGGTAGATTTAGCTTGGAAACAACATTTGGGACTTGAAAATGGATGATTCGGGACATAGTGTTTGGGTTAACATCCATATAATATCGGAGTTAAATGCTTCTGTGTTGTTCGATCGGTTGAGACATCGTCGAAAGATCAATATAGTTGAACTCTCGTCGGTGTTGTAGAAATGGACATTGATGTGAGAGGTATGTGGTGATTCTGATGAGTATTGTAGATTGGGTTCAACGGAGTGATAAATCTAAATTTGTGAGGATTAGTTTAGATTCAAACCAGATAAGTTATTCTCTATCAAGAATGTATTTATTTTATGTTCATATGTTATATTTTCCATTTTTACTTAAAACCCATTTAATCTAAACTCATAACTGCGGAAACTGTTGAATGGCAGTTTGATGTCACTAATCTTTGTGGACACGATAAATTCCCAAATAAATATTTCCAAAACTTTTGTGCTTGCCGCTTTACCGCACCAACACATGGTGGGTGGGGTTTGGTGAAAATTAATTGTACGCATTGTGTGGGGGCCGGTGCCCCTCGCCAATTACTACCTTGAAAAACACACCTCTGCACGTGCAGTCTGAGTGCAGAAACGGATGGGACACATGGAAATTTTTTGCGTGGGGTTGCCCCTCGGAAATATGATCCAATCAAATTGCCAGGGAACTCCCCTCGCTATTTTCTGTACCATCTGATCAACAAAATAACTTTTTGGCGCCATCTACTTTAGGGAGGGGTAGCCCCTCGCAAATATTTTTTTCAAAATTCAAAATTTTTCATCCTTCTTGTTTACAATATATATATATATATATATATATATATATATATATATATATATATATATATATATATATATATATATATATATATATATATATATATTGAATATTGCCCGGGGATTTAGCCAGAGATAAAACCTCAGACAAAAAAAATATTGTTGTTGGGGGTTAAGCCCCTCGCAAAGTTTAATTTAAAAAAAAAAAACCATAAAAAATAATTATGTGGGGAGTACCCTCGTAAACAACAAGGATGGAATATATATATATATATATATATATATTGTATCACAACCTTTTTTTGACAGCTTTGTGAATGGTTATCCTTTGATCAGTGTGTAAGAATGACATATCCATGCCATGCTAATGTAGTAAAAAAATGTTGGAAAGTGGAAACACAGAACACATGCAAAAGTAATTTAATGTTGGAAAGTGGAAACAAATAACACATGCAAAAGTAATTTAAATGTTTTCACGGTTCCAAATGCATCCAATGCTAATCTAGTCACACTTGTTGGAAACATTCGGGAACACAAACCTAACTAGTCATATTCAACTCTATTTAAGAGTTTGGCTCTATAAAGCTACTACTGCAAAGATACAGATGCATAGTGGGCATCGATAAATGGACCTTTTATTTACATTGCTTGAAAGCCATAAACATTTCTCTAATTTCCCTTGAATCATGGCCATTCGTCATCCTCGTTTTTTCAAGGTCATGCAGAATCACAAAGAGGAGATTGTAAGTATATGAGAAAGAAATTTCATTTATCTATACAGATTTACATATTTCATTATTTTTGTAATAAAAATGTTTATCTATTTTTGTTTCAGAGACTTCCGAAGAAATTCGTGGAGAAATATTGGAAAGGAATTTCAAATCCGGTGTTACTTATTCTACCAAATGGAGTTGAACACAAAGTATTTTGGGTGGAACGTGACGGTGATATTTGGTTTCAAAAGAATTGGGAAAAACTTGCAAAATTTTTAAAATGTAATTATTTTTTAACTTTTAAATTTATATGTGAATCACATTTTAAGGTTAAAATATATGACACAAGCACTTTGGAAATAGATTATTCTCGAATAAAATTTGTAAGTGAAGTTGGTGAAGCTGCAAAAGAAGCTGAAGACAATATTGAAGTGAGTGACAATAGGGATAAGAGTTTAGATGAGAGTGAACCATCCAAGCATGTTCAAATGAAAAAAGTTAATGGCAAGAGAAAAAGTATGGATTTTGATCCTACACATGAAAATATTTCAGGTGAGTTCATCTGCATTTCTTTTCTATTCCATGTTTTCTTTGGTCTGTTTATAGACTAGATACATTGATTATATATGAAACTAAAAAGCGAGTTGTCTCTTATGAAACGGAACGGAGATAGTACTATTCAAAAAAAAAAGTGATTATTTTTTCACCATGCATGAAGGTACTAACATAGGAAGCATGACGAAGATGTCTAAAGAGTGTCAAACAGCCGAAACTATGAATGAGAACCCAAGGTTTGAAGTTAAATTGACACCATCTTCTATCCAAAACTATAGATTGGTAAGTATTTGGCCATTTGAATATCGTATCGCGATAGAATGTTTGTTGCTATAGTTTTTCTATATCTAATAAACCATGAATTGAATGAAACCAGAGGATACCAACTGAATTTTCTAGGGAATACTTGAACAAGTTCAATGGTACGACAACTATGAGAGTCGGTGAAGACGGAACTATGAAAGTTAAAATCAAGTTTGATGATATCTATAGTCGATCTATTGTGAGTGGCGGTTGGACAAGGATTGTTAAAAAGTATAAATTGCATGTTAATGATGTTTGTATATTTGAGATGATTCAACTCCAACCACCTTCCTTCGTTATTACTATTATTCGAGGAGAAGAAGAAGATCCAAGTCCTAAGAAATCGAAAGGTTTATTTTTACTTAATAATTTTTTATTTTATTAATTTTTTACCAACATATATTAATCAATTTTCTCCAACTTCATTACTAGGTTACAAAGAAGGAAAATCTTGTGATAATATTGCAAAGAAAAAAGACATTCTAGAAACTTCTAGGAGCTGTCCAAAATTACATGTTCTAGATGGTATTTTTCTAACTAAAGTTGTAATATACTATTATTGTTTTAAATATTTTAAAAAAATTAAAGAGGTCTTTAAACTATTATTTGTGTTTATGCAGATTTAGAAGACAATAGTGTGACTAAAAAGAATATATTTGAAGTTGTTGTGAATTCATCATACCCGGTACGATTAATTAACTTAAAGTATAGTTTGTGATTAAATACAGAAATTAATGATATTTTGTTTTTATTTGCAGTGTGTACCAAATGCGTTTATGAATAGACATGTTGGATGTCATGGAAAATTCTTGGAGTTGAAAGTGGAAGAAAAATCTTGGTTTGTGAAACTGAGTTATTATCCCACACACAGTACATTGTATGCAGGTTGGAGAAAATTTATGAAAGAATGCAAATTGGAGGTAGGAGATATTTGTTTCTTTGAGTTGGTCGATGAGAACAAATGTGTGTTTAAGGTTTCATTTGAAAGGAACAACCTAGGAGGAGATGTTAGATCTGTTTGAGTTTTTTTGTTTATGCTTTGTTATTATAAGCACTGCTATATTTCATATGAATTCTCAGTTGTATCTAACTCTAAAGATTTTATTTTTAATTAATATGACAAATTTTTAAATATTTTGAAAAAATTAAATAGGTTTCTAATCTATTCCTTGACTTTACCAATAATCTGTATGTCTTTGAACTAAATAGTTTTGCATTTATATGATATAAGAAATCTAGCACCTCAATGGGTGTATCAGAATTGAGTATCAAAACTGTGCATTGTCAAAGTGATTTTACACTTTCTGTTTACACAAAAAACATCATATCTATATTCTGCACTGTTTCAGCACAATGAGAAATCAAATTCCTGAGATATATGTACAAAAGGACATCATGTAAAATTCAATGTAATAAATATATGTTTCCTTTTTCTAGTGCTACTATTCAAGAATTTATTGACCAATCATAATTTTTGTATGATATATGAACTGGACCTCCATCATCTAAGAGATGTGTCAAAAGACCTGTTTTGTTTGCATCCAAGTAGTTCATTATCCATTTTACCACATTTCTCTCATGTCCAAAATCTGCACTGTACCTGCCAATAAATAAATAAATATTTCATAAGCATGGTTCTAGAAATTAATTGACAAGCTTAGTCAAAAACAGGACAATACTCAAGAGCACTTGGGTGATATGATAAGGAATCTCTTCCGGCTTAATCAGAGGTCTTAAATTCGAATTTAGTCCTGGGCACACTACAGTGTTAAGTTCTCTTGAGATAGAGTTTTGCCGTTCATTGTAGTCCTTTCAGGCTTGAGGGATTAGTTTCTACAATTACTTGCAGAGGATACTCATTTCTACCAGAAAAAGAAAAAAAAAACCAAGACTGCAGAAGTTCAAAAACTACTTACCACTTAAAAATTGGACTGAGATGAAGGGTCCTCTTCTCTAGGTCAACATCAATTCCATCATTCTCAAGAAACTCTCTAGCTGCACATCTCAATTCTTCTGCAACTCTACAAGGTGAAAAAAATCTCACTTTTGGGCTTGACTTTGTGCCATTACAAAGTCCAAAGTGAATCAAAGGATTCATTTTGACAACTGCAACCTGTAGCATGAATAAGTCAATAATTTCATCATAAATTGGCTACTCACGCTTTCAGATCAATCATGGTTCAAAAGAGTATAAACATGAAAAACAAAATTAATCGAAAAAAACACAATACTTGGATTAGAAGTTTGACCAATTTTGCCTACCTCTAGCCGTTTGTCTCTACCGCCAAAGGGCTTGACTAAGGAATAAGGCGACCTCCGATTGCTTCTAAGGATTCCATTTGTAATAGTCGCAAGAGAATAAGGATGTCCTCCGATCAAATACTGAAAATCCGAGAAGGATCTCCTATTAATCACACCTTCTTGACACCCTACTCTTATCATAGCATGGATAACCATGGCATTGTACATATTTAAGAAGAAGGCGAGTTTCTCGTTTTCAGATAGTTCTAAGAGATCCACTCTATGCAGATCCTGAGTCATGTTTACATACCTGCAGTTTAAAATAACTTTAGACAAAATAATACTCATCAGAAGTAACAAAATCTAGATTTCATTCTTATAGGTAATGTTGAAATGAATCACTGCTACATTATACTCCTTCTGGTTCCTATTGTAAGAAAAAACTTACTTTCGGTGTATATAATTGTCCCTAAACATTGATGCTAACATGTTATTCCTAACAATAATTTAAGAAAATTAAAGGAATTGAATGCAACTAAATATGTTAGGTTCCTATTGTAAGAAAAAACTTAACTTTGGTTTATATAGTAGTCCATATCCATTGACACTAACACGTAATTCTTAACAATGATTCAAGAAAATGGAAGTAATTGAATGCAAGTAAATGTGTCAGGGTCGTGCCAGTATCACCCATTAACTTGACTTTCTAAGGAGTTACTTGTGTTGCAAGCAACCTTACGGCTGTCATATCAAGACTAGCAGTTATCAACAACAAGTTTTACGACAGTACCTTCGAAATTCCTCACTTTTGCTGATTGCCACATAATCAACACGTCTCCTATCTTCAGAAGCATAAGATTCAAGAATCGCACACATAATCTTGGTAAGTCTATCACAAACTGTAGCTGCATTTTTCGGTTCACTGTCATTTGTGGCACCACGGAAATTGAAACATTTTGGGATAAAAGCTTCATGCTCAAGGAATCGGTAGAAGTGATTTCCCTCCTCGAAATCAATTTCCCTACATACAAAAGATGAAAATAACAAAAATAAAATTAATAAACATTACTTAAAACCAGATTTTTAGTCTGTTTGGTTTCAAAGGTTGTTTTCTCACCCGAAAACTGGATTGATGAAGTGCTTTTCGCATAACAGATTTCCGACCTCAACAGCCTAAGCATTTGATTTGGAATGAAATATCATTTAGATGAAACATTATGGTCAGAGAAACAACATTAGGGAACAATGTTTGAAATTGTAAAACTGAAACAAAATTTAAAAATATCAATTCACAAAACGACAAATTCAATACTCTAACTAAGCAAATCAAATCAAACAACGTATAATATCAATATAACTGCAATTTGCAAAGAGTCCTTCTTTTCAGCGGACTTATCAATCTAATAATAAATATTATGATGTAAACCGCATGACTAATTCAAATTTTTAAAACAATTTAGGAAGTTTCCATGTAATTTCACCAAAAGAAATTAACAAAGTTTTTTTTTTTTGAGGAAATGTTTTCCATTTCTACATGTAAGACTTTGAAATATCAGATCAAAAATTAAAAATATTTTCAAATATTTTATAGTAAAATTATAAAATAAACAAATAATTATATTAAAATTATAAAATAAACAAATAATTATTTTAAAATATATAATAATTTAATAATCGTTTATTATTTTAAATTACAATCATACATTTATATAAATTAATATATACTAAAATAAAAGATAAATATTGTGAGGACGTGGACAGAATAGAAATTAAAAGGATTAAATATGTTTTTGTTTATTAAAAATATCTTTAATTTTAATTTTAGTTCCTATTAAACTAATAATATATTTTAGTCCTACAAAATTTTTATGTATACAGTTTTAATTCTTGTTGTTTTTTAAAATTTTTAAAATTATTTTATTATCCTTTAAATTTTAAAATTTTAAATAATTTTTTTCATACATTTTTAGAATACTGTAAAATATTAATTTATTAAATTTTAGAATTTTTTATAATGAGAAAAATTAAATATGAAATTTTTAAAATTTAAAAGATAATAATAAAAGTAATGAAAAGCACTACTTAGAAATTAAACTTTGAGTTTTTTTTTCAAGAAATTTTTTATAATGTTATAAACATGTCTCCAAAATAATTATCCAAAAATGCATATTAGTTTAGAGTTTAAAGATAGTGCACTGTCAGTGTAAATCAGTTTTACACATACAACCAATCAAAATGCTTTAATTTGCCATGTAATTACAATTTTTTAAAATTAAAAATGGGCTTTATTCTGATGCATGTCTCTCATTGGTTGACAGTGTAAAAATACTTTACACTGTCAGTGCATTTCCTTTTTTCCCATTAGTTTAACAGCAAAGATTAAAATTACGTGCATAATAATTTTATAGGTACCAAAACATGTAATTTTTTTTATAGCAATCAAAAACAAATTTTAATAATTTATAAGAACAAAAACATATTTAACCTAAAAATTAAAATACGTTTGCTCGCATCTATATTCATTATATCTATCATCATAAAGACACTATGTATGGCTTGTGGAGGGAATAAATAGATACTAATTTCATTTTTTAGTATATAAACTATAAAATAAAATAAAATATTAATTAAAGATTAAATAAACAAATAAAAAGGAAATCAAGTCATATATACAATATACAACTAAATAAATAATAATTTAATTTGAATATAATACTTAAAATCTGATCTCACAATTTAAATATTTGGAAATATATATATATATATATATATATATATATATATATATATATATATATATATATATATATATATATATATATATATATATATATATATATATATATATATATATTGAGGAAATTTGGAAATATATTTAAATAACTATATTATGAAATATATACAATGGTGATGGGATTGGGTGACTCTTTTATACTTTTGATGCACATAAACCCTAAATCATAAATTTTATTCACGATACAATTACAAAAATAATTAATTAATTAATTAATTAATTATAGATTATATATTTATTATAAAACTAATTTTTGAAAACTTTTTTATCTATTTTAACATTCAGAAATTTATCCAAAAGTATTTGAATGGGGTGTCCGATATTCCTTCCAACTTAAATAAAAATCTTAAATTATAATTTTACAAGGCCCGAGATACTCCATTTATAAATTAAAAAATCCCAAAATTTATATATTACCAAAAGAAATTCCCAATATTATTTTAATATCAAATAAATCTCTAATTCTTACTACAAAATGTCATAAAATTATTTAAATATACTTCTAGAAACTAGTATTTGATTGTGTAAAATAAATAAATATATAAATAAACTAGTATTTGAATATACTTCTAGAAACCAGTATTTAAATATACTTCTAGAAACTAGTATTTGATTTTGTAAAAAAAAAGAAGAAGAAAAACTAGTATTTATCCAAAAATAATATACATATGTCATATTTAGTTCTCAAATTTCTTAATTTAATTTAATGTTCTGAGTTCATTTTGATTATTTTATTTCGTGTCTTCTATCAATTTATGATATTAAGTTCTGGTAATATAGATGTACAATAAATTAGTTCAAATGTGATTAAATATATAAAAGTATATTAAGTGTTATGAAGATGGTCACAATATAAAAATATATTAGGTAAAAACTTTATTTGTATTATAATGTAAAGTTTCAATTAAGGATGTGCCATAAAGATATCACAATAAACTCTATTTTATAATTTTGAGTCATATTTAAACCTTAAGACTTCTACATTCACAACAATACAACTTAACATTATTTTACTAAAAATTAATAAAATGAACTAAATAAAATAATAAAAGTGAAATTAAGAAATCAACTCTTACCTTTTTTAGTTAAAAAATAAAGCGGAAATATAAAATTAAGTTAGAGATGTATTAAGCCAATCCATAAAATAAACATAATAAATAAATTAGAGCTTAATGATAGTGTACTGTAAGTATAAAATATTTTACATAGTCAGGACATCATAATTCTTAAAAAGAAATATTTTATATATAATTTAATAAAAAAGTCAAACGTCTACAAAAATAACGGTTATAATTTCACTGCTTTACACTGTCGGTGTATTTCGATTAAATCCTACCAATTAACTATTTTATCAATTTTTCTTTAACAAAAACTAAAAAAAACAAAAAAGTCAAATATTACTGTATTAATTTTAATGAAAATATTATACTCTTTTAAAATCAAAATATGAACAAAAACAAATTCCATTTTTTTATTTTGAAATGTCAAATATCAATTTTTGAACTACTGAAAATGTCATCAAAAAACAATATGAAATAAAAAGTCCAAACTACAAAAAATCAAAATTATCAAACAAAATAAAAAATAATAATAATAACATACCTCATCATGAATATATCCATGGTGACGAACAAGAAACTCCACCAATTCACTCCCAGCAAAACAATTTCTAACAATCTTCATCGTCACCAACCGATCTTGAATCGGCAACCTCTGCCTCAACACTCTCACAGCCTTCACAATCTCATCCTCCTCCACCTCCACCACCTCCTCCGCCGCCTCATCAAATCCATACTCCGGCGCCACCGGAACATCGCCGGAAAACTTTCCATCCGCAATTTCAATCAACTTCTTCTCCAATTCACCGCCTTCATTCTTCCTTATCGCGTTCAGCTCCACCAATCCTCCAATCAGCTTCCCGTTGAAGAAAATCTTCGGAACGTTTGAATTTCCCGTTCTTTGATTCAGCTCTTTCTCTCTTTCGGTGTAAACATCGATGTTGATTTCAATGAATTTCAATCCTCTCTCTTTGAAGAATCTTCGAACTGCAGAACAGTCTCTGCAATTCGATTTCGAAAACAGCGTGATTCGAACTTTCCCCAACGACGCGTCGTTTTTGGTCTCTACCACGACTTTTAAACCGGATAATTTGAATTCGGTAACGTCGTTAAACGACGAGTTGTTTTTGTCGTTTATGTCGTCGATTGAGGTTTTTATAGACGAGATCGTTCGCGAGATTGCTGACGACAGGTTGTTGCTACGCTGACGGAAGAATGTTTTTAATTTTGATGATGGAACGACGTCGTTTGGGTTTGGATTTGAAGTAGCGAGCGGTGGTGTTGGTTTTGGGAGAAGTGAATGAGGTTGGACAATTGAGAGGGTTTTTGCAACGGAAATGTTACCGTTAGAGTTTTTGTTTGTGTTAGTTGTTTGGTTTGGGATGGGTTGTTGTACCTCAGAACCCATTTCTATGTGGAAAGAGGATGAAGAAAATGAGGAAGATAGTGTAAGAATGAGGCAATGAATTGGTATTTAATGTGGAGGTTTTGAGGATTGATTGAGTCCAAAAATGATAACTTGGTGATGAATGATGTATGATGAAAAAGAATGGACTAATAGGGATATTGACAAAGGTGTTGGGGGAGTGTACGAGGGAAGAAGTCAGATAATGTATAAAAGACGGACGTGGTCTTTATGCTGCTAGTGGTACTTATTTCTCTTTAATTAAAATAAATTGATTTTAGAAATTTTCTATTACAAGATGAATAAATAAATTGGTTCTTAGTCACGTGAGATGGGAGACAGAGGAGTAATAATCTATTTAAAGAATAAAGATTTGTTTGGTCAAATTTTAAGATTAAAGATATTATAATATCATTCTTGTGCTTCAAAATATATTAGAAATTTAATTGTTGTTATTTATAATTAATATAAATTTATTTCCACTCTAAATTATGGTCAAATTTATAGTATTTTACTTATTCTGGCTACCTAATTTTTTATTTAATTTTAATGTTTTCTTATAAAATTATTAGTGTAAAATTATTTTATGTTTGTTGTTCTGATTAGTTTTTTTTTTAATATGCAATTTGTATCTGGCGGATTTCAAACATAAGACCTTGAGAGGACCACACTCTTAGGCCGTGTTTTAAAAACCGGACCGGATATTAAACCGGTGAGGGTACTGGGTCACTGGTTTATAGGTCGAACCACCGAGTCACTAGTCGAACCGCATGACTAAACCGGGTTAAACCGGATAACTCGGTTAAATAGACCGGTCGTTATAACAAAATTATATAGGTATAAAATCTATGGAACCGGATGATTCAGTCTCTACAAAATATAACTAGCACTTAAATTTTGTGAAAATATCATACTATAAATAAATTCACAAGTTTATAATTTAAATTCAAATTTTACACATAGGTATCACACACAATAAAAATAGTACATAATTATAAAATATAATTGCAAACAAAAGTTTAATCGCAATATAATCTAATTGAATAATTTATAACAAAATAATTTCATTGTCTACTAAATTTAATTTCAATAAAAAAATTATTTCAATGTTGGGATCTCTTTCAATATCAAAATTATAGGTAAGAAAATCAACCGCATCTGGAACAATTTTTTTTTTATTTCATTTTTTATTTTTATTTTAGTTTTTCATTAAAATAGTCAAAACGACGTTGTTTTAATTTTTTAAAATAAAAAAAATAAGAAATGTATTTAAACAGCCGGTTCACAAAAACCATCGGTTTTCCCGGTTTTAGCGGTTTACACCAATTTTGATTGGTTCACACCGGTTCAAGGATATTTTCGATCCAGCTATTGAACCAGACCGATTATCTAGCCGGTTCCCTGTTCGACCAGTCCGACCGGCCAGTTCGGTTCGGTTTTTAAAACACTGCTCTCAGGACCCAAGCGACCACAACTTAAAATAAATTATAATTTGTCAAATCACCAAGGATCTGTTTGGAACAGATGAAATACAAACGAAAGAAAGAGATGAGAGAGAGTAATCAGAGAAAGTGGAAAGTTCTCTTACTTGGTAGTGCAGAGAAACTAAGAAGAGTGATTAAATTTGTGTCGAGCCCACACAATTTCTCTTCCCCCAATTAAACGAAGAAAAAGGAGAGAAGGCCTTAAATTTTTTTCTTTTTCTTGTTTTATCCATCACTCAATGGATACATTATTTTGTTTTATCCATCACTCAATGGATACATTATTTTATTTATTATGGATACTAAGCATTGTACTTATGTGTATTGATTTAATTAAATAATATTATAAATTCATTAAATAATTTATTTGTACTTGTTTAAAAAATTATAAAGTTAAAATAAACATATTCATTAAATTAAAACATAGTTAATTATTTTCGTAAATAAATCATAGTAATTTTTTTGTCTAAGGATATTTATGTCTATTCAAAAGTTACATGCATCTTTTTCTCTTCTATTTCTCTTGTTTTTCTTTTATACCAAATAATATATTACATCTACTCTATTTCTTATTATTTTATCTCCTTATAATCTCTCTCACTTATTTCTCTCATTACACATTCTCTCCACAACCAAACACACCCTTAGAGTGTAGGGAGCATTATCTTGGGGAAAAGCGTTGGAGATTCAAGTACAAGATGCATTCAATGGCTCTCTGCATCCTACACTGGAAGAATAATTGGTTGTTACAATTGCTCAATTATATAAAGGGAAAGCATGTCATTCTCAATTTCACATTCAAACTTCACTCACTTATCTTACTTAGATACTGACTTGAGCGTTTGAGTGTTCACCTTGCAGGTCAACTCCTCTTCTTCACCGCATTGGAAGCTCAAGTCTATTGTTGTACCTCGCAACCTCCCACTACTACAAATAACACTTTTCTGACGAAGCTTTCACCTCGAACATGCTATAAATCGAGAGTATAGGTTCTGGGAGCGTAATGTTTGATTAGTTTAAAGAAAATAAACAACATTTTCCCTTGGTATTCTAAAAAACTAAGGGTTTTCTTAAAAACCGATGTAACATAGCTATAACTGAGCGCCATGTTTTCTCCATAAAAAAATAAACCTCTTCTCTCGATTTTTTGAAAACTTGAGGGATTATAGCTATAAGGGATCTCGCTTCGAATCCTTATTCGTTCATTTAAAGTTTTTTCAACGATTTCTCACTTGACATCTTTCCAGATTTCATGTTTTTATTTGCTAATTAGTAATTTTCAAAATATTTGTTATATCAATAAATAAGAATAGGCAATAATAAAAAAGGAAATATTTCTTTGATAATAAAAAAAGGACAACAGATAACGATTCCACATATTCAAACTCACTCAATTTAACTCCAACATTATCTCTATTAACTATCTCTAACTGAGAGAAAAGTTCATGAAGAACTGTTCCGTATGATATGAGGAAAGTCATTTCCTCCCGAGAGATGATTATCATTTCCTTTAAGAAGTTAAAAATGGTAAGAGGAAGATTAACTCTCACTCTGCAGGTAAGAAAGTACAAGAGATGTTTGTCATCCCAAGTAATCGTTTTCAATAGTTTCTCTCTTGGACGGAGATTTGACACTAAAAGTTGAAACCAAACTTTTGCAATTGGGAGTAGAGTACCAGGACTGATGGGCTTATCTATGTTGGCATAAATTAGGTGAAGGCGGGTTGAATAGACATTGTTGAATCTATAATGTTCAACATAACTACCTTTCTCTTCACATTTTAACCAGTTGGCATAACAGAGACATTTAACCATAACTCTTTAACGAAAAAGCAGTCTGAATATCAAAAAATTTCATTATAAAAGCATCTGAATATCAAAAATTGATAATGAAACATCATGAAGCACTTGAAACTATCTACATCCTCCACTTTAAGGTTTGCAAGAGTATTTTCTATGAAGAGTTCTCCCTGATGAAATGCAAGAGAGAGAAAATTGGGTTTAAGGTATGTGTTCTTAAATATTTATTTCAGCAAAAAATCATTTATTAATCTAACCCTCTTTTTGTTTATATTAGAAACAAATGCACAACATATGATCTTCATGAACAAATTAATTTTTATTTTATTATTCTATGTAAAACAATGTAATATTCTGGCTAAATATTATAGTTTATAAACAAATTATTTTATTAATTTTCTGTGTATACAATGTAACGAGTTTAAATTTTAAAAAAAACAATCTAACTTATCCCTCAGTTTTATTGATAAATCGATATATATGAGGCGCTAGTTTTACAAAGGCTTAATACCCTTTTTGGTCTCGTACCTATACCTCGGGGTTCATTTTAGTCCTCTTTCTTTTAAAAGTTCCAAACTGATCCCTTACGTTATTAAAATGGTATCACGTTTGTCCTGACTGTTAAAAACATTAGATTATTATTAAAAATATGGCTGATGTGTTAATTATTAATGAGGTGTAATGAATGGTTTGGTTCTGTGGAATGGTCATAATTGGTCACCACAACAACCTCTTCCTCTCCACCACTCTCTTATCCTTCTACGCCTCTTCCTCCTCCTCTCAATCCCTACGCCATTCCCACACCCTCTTCTCCCAAATCACCAACCCCGATCTCTTCCTATGGAACTCCATCATCAAAGCATACTCTCTCACCCTTCATTCTCCATCAAAACACCCTTTTTCCCTCTTCAAATCCATGCTCTTTTGTTTTGTATCCCCTGATTCATTCACCTTCCCTTATCTTCTTAAATCATGTGCTAATTTGTTGATAAGTGATAGTCCTAAAATGAGTCTTCAGGTTCATTGTCATGTTGTAAGAAATGGGTATGATTTTTTTTGTGTTTTTGAGAATGTTGATAGTATGTGTAAGGTGTTTGAAGGAATTCTTGTTAGTGATTGTGTTTCGTTTAGTACAATGATTAATGGGTTTGTACGTGCGGGTTTTATTAGTCGTTGTTTTCGGTGGTAGTGAACTGGGGTATTTTGGTGGTAGTGTTTTATTGGTGAATAAGCTTGTAGATATGTATGCAAAATTTGCAATACTATGTGTAAGCTTGTACTTGACGCCAAAACAGCAAAAGCATTCAAAGAGAAGATTATTGATGAGTATCGGGTGAACATGTATGGCATGCCAGTGTTTCAATTAGATGATTTAGGTTTCAATTAGGAGATTTTAAGAAGCATTTTGTGTTAGGGTTGAATTCGGGGGAAAATAGAAAAGTGTTTCAGCAACAAGCAATAAGAAGGTGACGAATAGACATTACATCAATCCACCCCAGCTTCCACGTCTTCTAAAGTAACATCGTTAGATAGTTTTTGACGAAAAGAACCACTTTGATTATGTTAGACAATGTAAGGGACCAAATTGAAAATTTTAAAAGGAAGAGGACCAAAATGGACCCCGAGGCATAGGTACGAGACCAAAAAGGGTATTAAGCCTTTTATAAATAATAAAAGTGTAGATGATGAGGTTCAAACCTATGCGCAAATAAATTTGCCCCTCGGTGTTTTAAAAATTGAAGTGTTAAGTCGTTACTTTTCATGACGTCCTTCGTTACCTTGCTTCTTTAGCCGAGGTAAAATGCATTTCGCGTCCGAGGTTAAAAACATTTTTCGTAGGATATGTTCCACAATTTCAACAAGGTGAACCTTTCCTTAGACCTCCACCACCACCATGGACCTCAATATTGGAGGCACTACTTATAACACCCTAAACCTCAAACACTTAATTTATGAAATAAAGTGTATTAGTTTACTCAAAAAGGGTGTCACATTTTCTCAGCATATACATCTTACTCAATTATCAAATTATAGAAGCGAAATTAGATAATAACAACTCAACTTTAATTATCTCATAAATAAAATCAACTTCATTTTAAATCATGAAATAAATAGTTCAACAACTCTCAAAACACAAAACAGAAAGGTAACCCGACCCAATATTACACTATCAGAGCGATACACGGAAACTAAATAAATTAAAAATAATGAACAATGAAGAAGGCCAACTACGTCATTCTCTAACCCGAGCAACAATTAAGGCTCTTCTACTTGAGTATCTTCACCACAGGGGTAAAGAACAACACAAAATAAAAAGGGGCTGATAAATACATTCACATATATTAATAGTGTATAAACAACAAGGATAGTACAATTAGCATAATTAATCAATCATACAATCCATCCACAACAATAATCATTCACATATGCAATTATGTATGGAATGTGTTCATCTCCTCTACTTCAACGCATGTGGTACCAAATTTTTTGATGTCAGAGGTATGTTATTGTAATATCCCATATTCCCTTAAGTGTTCTAATAGTTATCAGTTAGTTGGGACAAATAGAGTAATTAGGGAACTTAGAAGAGATTAAATTATACTCAGTTCGACGGACCTTTTCTAATTGATAGAAGAAAGGATAATTTGATAATATTATTAAATGGTAAATTTTTACAAGGAGACAAATATCATTTGAGATATTTTTCTTTCTCTCCTTCTATCTATTATTTTTGTGTGTGTGTGTGTGTGGTGGTGGTAAGAGAAAGAAGAAAAGTTGGTAATAGAAGAGAGAAAGAAAGAAAAAAAGAAAGAAGAGAAAGAAGATGAATGAACTCAAGAAAGAAGAAGAAGACTATGGAGATCATCATCATCGCCACCAAATCATCTCAATTTTTCAATCATTTTCATCTATTAAGGTGGATTCCTAAATAGAATTAGCTTTGGGGGGGGGGGGGGGGGGGGGGGGGGGGGGGGGGGGGGGTGGGGAATTTACATGAAATGGGAAAACTAGGGTTTATATGTTTTGCTTTCATTATGGAAAAATTAGTGTTAATACATGTTATATACTTCTTCTTGTATGCTTACTTATGAAAATTCATAATGATTCACATTGATTGGTGTAGAATCTTATTGTGTTTAGTGGCGTTGAGACAAATTATAGTGTCGACGCGAATTGTGGTGCTATGTTCTTGTTTCTCGAGGTTATGGCTCATGATCACGTGGGTTATAGGTAGAGTTAAAATTGGGAAAATTTCATGGAAATGGGGTTAGGGGTGTGTGAAGTTGCATAATTATGAAATTGATTATAAGGAATGATGGTGTGAGTTACTATGTGTTTGGATTGAAAAAAATGTGTAAAACAAGTGAAAATTGGATATTTTTAGCCTAGCTATTGTGGTAATTGATTAATAGCTTAAAAAATAGGTTTTGAGTATTTTGAGGGCTAGTAATCGATTACCACATATTGGTACTAGATTACAAATGACTGTGTGGAAAATTACCAAATTGGAAATGATGTGTCTTGAGTTTCGTAAGTCTATTTTGGGCGTGGTCAGAAGCGTTATAAAGCTAACTTTAAGGGCTATGACATAGAGAGGATTCTAATAGTTTATTCCAATTTAATTTCCCCCATGGAGTCCGGTTAATCCCACCGTAGGATGATCAGGCGTACGCTTATTGTGTAGTGTGTAAGTGGAATAAGTAAGGTTGAAACAAGTTGCGTGAAAGCTTCGCCTAAGGTTTATTTAACATGATATACTATGATGTGTGCCTTATGTATGATACTATGATGAGTATGCTATGAACCATGCTATAATTTATTGGATGTGTTAATTGTGTAACAATATGATTAGAACCTTATCATGATGAGAAAGGAAAACTAGGAACATAACTAGGTATATGACTTAGAAAGATAACTTAGGTTACGGTAAATAACTTAAGTTGAAATGCTCGAATGTAAGAGGTGCCTCGGTATGCATCTGTGAGCGAGTAATTGATATATATATATATATATATATATATATATATATATATATATATATATATATATATATACACACACACACACACACATATATAGATCATTCCATTTACGAAAAAGTGACGCATGGTATGGATGGTTATCGATGATACAATTGCAAACTGAACTAGCTTGCATGGAAACATGATATATTATGGTTGCGAGATAATACTATAGTGATTGAGATGGATACCGTGACTCGCCGTGTCCATAGTCTATGGATTTGGATCGGTCAAAACCAATGAAGCGACGTTTTAAAAAAACGAACAGTTTAAATGCTTATTTTTTCAGACAAAACAAGGCTATTTTGATAATTATTTTTTTAATTAAAATTAAAATATATAAGAAATAGAAACTTAAAAAATTAAAACTAAATACTAAATTTGTTAGAAGTTATTTTATTATTCGGTTTACGTGGCAATTAGAATTTGTTTAAAATTTATTTAAATTTATATTTTGTACTATTTTGTTGTGTGTGATGACTATGTTTAAATTTAGAATAAACTTGTGGAATTATGACGTATTCAAAAAATTTAAGTGTCATGATATTTTTTAGAGACTGAGTCATCTGATTCGACTGATTTAATAGTTATATAGTTTGGTTATAGAGACCGATTTATTCAATTAAGTTATACAATTTTATCCAATTTAATCATACGGTTCAACCAAATACCTAATAGTTCGACTAATGAATCAAATGACATAATAAACTATAGGATAAGTAAATTTAATAATAATAAATTAAGAATTTAATTGGAATACACTGACAGTGTAAAGAAGTTTTACACCGTCAGTGAATCACAACCGTTAATCTATTGGAAGTGTTTGACTTTTATTTTAATTTTAAAAAAAATAATATGATTGAGTGGTTGTGATGCATTGACAGTGTAAAAAGTTTTACACTGACAGTGCATAGCAATTAAACTCATAAATTAAACGAAAGATCTGCATTATCAAATACAAAATTTAAAGTGTGTACTAATTTGATTTGATTTGATTTGTGGTTTTAAGTGTTTTGGGTAAAGGACTACTTTGATCAATGGGTAGACTTTAAGTCTAAGCAATCGTAAATACTTCTTTTAACTTAATTAAAAAATATAAGTTTGAATCTAATTCTAAACATTCAACGTTAACAATTTTTTCTTAAAGAAAGTTTCTTATCATAATTATAATCTTACTCAATTTAAAGGTTAATCTTTGAAGTTTCACTTAGAAGATATTTGATTTTTACATTGAAATAAATATTCACTTTAAAAAAAAAATAGACATTCATTCTTAATATAATTATATATATGTGTGAGAGATATCCCACCAGATATAAGGGACAGAACAAAGTGTAACAGATTTACCAATCTGTTAAGCTGGCCAAAGACAGCAGCACCGAACGAAACACTTTCATCAGTTAACGACACTTTAAGAACTTTTGTAGCTTTAGAGTGACGAAAACACCCTTTGTTATGAA
Organism: Vicia villosa; assembly: GCF_029867415.1. NCBI lineage: Eukaryota > Viridiplantae > Streptophyta > Magnoliopsida > Fabales > Fabaceae > Vicia > Vicia villosa. The sequence continues at coordinate 181,962 of NW_026705920.1, forward strand.
GAATAAATTGGCACTTTGTGAAGAAATATATTGTATGCTACAAGGGTATGTTTGCATTATTGTTAATTTGTTATCATGGAATGTGGCGATAATCTAGGCAACAAGGACCTTTGATCGTGTTGTTGGGGTATTGTTGACAAGGGAAAAGGGTCAACTAAAAAGAGGGTAAAGCGTCAAAGTGATAGCTACCCAAATTGCACTCGTTTGGGTCCAAGTGGGGGCATTATGTGAAATTAGGACAACTTCCAATTTTGTTGTTGTTAATTTGCCATAATCAAAGGTCAGCATAAAGTTTGGGGAATTGACACGGCAAACGTCTCAACTTACCTAATTTTTTTTTTTCCATTTATTCTAAATCTTATTAGTTTAATAGTATTGAGAAGTGATATATGTACTTTTTTATATTACATTTAGTTAATCATATATTATAGATATATAATTTATTTAGTTGAACAATTGGTTAATTAAAAATCCGTTCATTTCATTTTTTTACAAAAATGATTTTTATAGTGTTATGTATTTTTGATAAAAAAATTATAATTTTTTTAAAAAAAAAATCAATAAAAGATTAGTTTGAATAGCTACAGTGGTTAAACCTTGTTCGTGGAAGAATATCCTAAGAATATTTCTTCATCAGACTTAGCATCAAATTTATCAAGGTTGTCCTATTTGTTATTTAAAATTAAACATTTACAACAAATAATATGAAATATTTGATTTTCTACCTTTAAGTAACTCATAGGGTGTCTTCCCTAAGATGTGTTGTATGATCACCCTGTTTAAGACATGGCATGTGATGTTAATCAAATCCTCGCAAAAGTACTTAGGTAGGCTTGTTATACCCCAAAATTTGCCCACATATTTTTCAAGAAAACTCCAATCTGAAAATTAAAAGTCTCATATAATTATGGATTATTTCAACAAATATCCTAACATATGAAACACTTAGTTTTTAGAATTTTTCTTATACAGTAAATTGGCCTGCAGTTGAATTTATTCTTACGCAAACGCCAAATACTGTTTATTACTTCACACATGCTATTAATTTATTTACAGATAAATAGTACTGACACAATTGGTACAGAGTTAAATCTTTTTGCAGGCGCAGAATCAGGAAACTCAGACTGTACTGGTAACAAGTAGATTATTATTATCTTTTGTTTCCCACTAGTTTTTGTACTATATTCCATTATTTTCAAAAATATTTTCAAATCTCTTTTTCAAAAAATCAAATCTCTCTTTCCCAACACTATCATCCACTTTCTTTCAAATCTTACTTCCACTCAAATTTTCCTTTTGTACGGAATCACATCATTCCCCAACGTCTCTATCCTTCTTTCCATTCTATAAATACCTCTCATTTTCTTCCATAAAATCTCACATCAAATTCTAACTCATCTTTCAAATTCCTACCTCATATCTATTTTTCTTCTTCCCTGACAAGAATGGCAAAGTGGATAGAGACACTGTTTCTTACAGTCATCATCATTGCTACGGTGATCATGACTTTCTTCTGCCTGCATAGTCCTGAAGAGTGTGGACCTGCAATGGTTGCACTCCCAATCATCTACATGTTATTGTTCATAGCATGGGTCATTAATCGTCATTCTTAAAATTTGCCGTATTTCTTATTTCTTAAATGTACCGTTTATTCGTCGTACTGTTCAATATAGTATGTGATATTTGTACCGTCAGTATTAAATATTGTACTATTTGTCATAATATTGCTTAATTACTAAGATAATATTTTGTGTGTTTTCTGCCAGTCAAATATTCCTATTTCTGTGCATTAAATGATTTTCAGGGTTATTATCGGTAATTTTGCCCGCATACCGTAAATATTAGTTATTTATTATGTCTGTGTTTTTTTAACAAGTCATGTAAATAAACTTTCATTTTTCACATAAAACAAAAACAAAAACAACAAAAAAGAAAATTAACTTTGACTGTTGATTTTTCACTCTAACTGCTACCTGAACAGTCAGTCGACAGCCAAACTGCTGGCAGTACAATTCTCAGTGTTTTGTACCATCAATCAAATCAATCTTTCACAATTCAAAATTCCAAGATCTTTTGTGCTAGAAGTCTTCTGAATATCACGCGATTAGCAGAGACTCAACACTGCACAAAAATCAGGTACGTTTAACTGTCTCCTACATAAACAGTCCCTGACTAGGCTTTCTTGTTTTTACAGGAGAAACATGTTTTTGAGAGCTCAAATGGATTTCATACACATCCATATATCTCAAAGTACCATCATACAAATTTTCAAACTTCAATTCACTCAGACGCACCGTCAGCAGCTCAAACAGTCAACAGACGACCCGTTTGACCAAAAAAGTCAACAGACAGTCAAAAATGAAATTTTTTGTCAAAGTCCATATTTTGTCAAAGGATTCATCATTTGATCATTGGATGATCATAATTCATCAAGGAAAGATCAAAAATCAACAAAACTCTAAGATTCAAAATTAGGGTTTTTGCCTGAAAAGTCAACTCAACTTTGACTGATCATAACTCTCTCATCCTTCATCCAAAAAATTCAAACCAAAGCTCATCTTGAAGGAAATTCAATTATCTTTCAAATGCCATTGATCCCATGGTCATTGGATTCACCATTTGAAAAATATGACCAAAGACATTACAGGTCATTTTCAAAGTCAACAAAAAGACACTTTTTTCAAAAGGACACACAAGGAGCATCAAAAATCATTTTGACATGAGACCAAAGGCATTGGTTAGAGGACTCTTTAAGGTTTCCAAAAAGTGCAAGATCTCCTTCATATGACAAAAATTGAAGGATTTACACCTTGTTGAAGTTGGCTAAATTTTGGGAAAATACATGAAATCAACATTGCTCAAAAATGTATTTTTTCCAAATAGGGCCAAGTTTTCAGCATTCAAACATCATTTCCATGATGTTATGGGCCTCCCACGACCAAGACTAAGCCCATACCTTTTTTTATCCATTTTTGCATGATTTTATCTTATTTTAAGATTAAAATTAAAAGGAAAATGCATGGATAATGGTTAGCTTACAAATCAAGCATGACTCACCTCAAAGAATCTTCATCTTTCTGCAGAGAATTGAAGGGCAAGGCAGGTGCATTGAAGGCAAGATGACTTGGTCAAGAATTCAAGCTTTTTTAATATTAAAAAACCAAAGTTTCAACAAAGGCAACTAAAGACACTTCTTAGCTTCAATTGTAAGCACTCAATGCTTATAAATAAGCTATCATAGTTCAGTAACAAAAGAGAGGCGAGTTCAGAAGCATACATAAGCTCATAACACTTGTAATCACTTGAAAAAATTCAAAGAAAACTCAAATTCGAAATTGTAATTTCAGTCCATTTCAATACAAACTAAGCATTCATACACCTTCCTTGAACATCACTTAAACTATCCCAATCAGTTACAAGCCTTGAAGCTCACTGAATCGAGCTATACAGGTCCAAATTTGTTCAAACTAAAATCAATTCGTATCTGGTTATTCACACATGTTTAACAAGATGTAGACATACTATTAAGTTTGGTTTGAAGTGTAGATCATTTCTGGAAACTTAATTGAAGTTTGGACACGTATAAACGAAACTACCATTTTAGGGTTCATAGCTTCAAAATTAGGGCTTTCAAAATTAGGCCAAATTACAAGTTCTAAATAGCACCATTAGGTTCGTATGGATCAGACGAATTGAATGGTACCATCGCGCCAAATTTCTCTGCACGTTTACCCCTATTCGCTATTTTGCAGGTTTGAGGTTCATCAATTACAGCGCATGTTTCATAAAAGCGCTGTAAAAGCCCCTGGCTGAAGGTTGAAGACGATGAGGTGTCTCCCCCTCATTGGTTCAGCAGCGCGCGTACCTTTTTAAATTTTCCTCTAATTCTGTGCTTTGCAGGTGCAACGTGTCCCATGAGCCTCAATTTCTGGACCACTTGATTTCATTTAATGAGTCATCCAACGCTCCAGATCACGCGTGCACATCATACTCCCTCAATCAAACCACACAGGATCAGTATCCTTTTATTTTCTATTTTATTTTCTATTTTATTTTAATTTCTTTGTTAAATTAATTAAAAATAGTTTTAAAAATCCAAAAAATACACAAAAAATATTTTTAGACTTCTAAAATAATATATTATTTTCTGAAATAAAAATATTTTATTTTTCTTCAAAATTTTAATATTTTGCATAATTAATTAGTATATATTTATATATTTGGCTTTTTAATTATTCTAACCAATCAAAAAATCATAAAAAAATTTGTTCTTTATATAAAATATTGTTTATATATTATAAACTAATTTTGTACATATTTTGAATAATTTTATTTTTAAGTTTTAATTATTTGTATAATTATTTACATAATTATGTTTTAATTAACTTAAATCAATTCCAAAAATTCCAAAAAAATTAGTTTTGTTTTAAAATTAATTGACAAATATTTTGTACATATTTTAAACTTAATTTCTAGGTTTAAATATATTTTCATCTTTTTTTCTTCATTTTAATTTAATTAATCATGCATTAATTATAATTAAAATCAATCATAAAAAATCCAAAAACAGGCTTTTTATTTTCCTTGCAATTTAAATTCCTAGATAAATGTATAGGATGTCAAATTCATGTAAATAGGCTAGTTTACGTTTCTTGCACAATCGATGTAATAGCGTAGATTTACTTTCCGCACTTTACATTTTCGCATTTTACTTTCCAGCAAATATAAACTGCATGTATGTCAAAGATAAAATTGAACCGTTAGATCACTAACTTCAAAGATAAAATATCTGAATCCAATCACAATCACACTTGCACCTTTTCAGGTAATCCCTTTCTCATTCTTCTCAAAATCAAAGTCAAAATTCTACTATTTTGAGTACAAAATCGAACCTTGCGTTTATATCCGGTGAAAGGATAGATTTTTAAAGGAAATAGGATAAAGACCTTACAACTCAGGGTAGATCTCCTAGTTTGCTTGCTCAAATCAAAACAAACAAAATTCTCATACACTGTTGTTTTTTCAAAACTTTCCAAAAGACAATACTTTGTATACATCCAAACACGGGTTATTACAAAGTTAACGTTCTTTTCAAAACATCTTTCGAAAGATAAACAAGCATTTTGTATACATCCACACACGGATCATTACAAAATTCAAATTACAAAAGTATTTGAAACCACATATGAGCAATTTCAGAGCAATTGAAAAGTGATCGAAAAACAAGTGAGCTAAGCAAACTTAAGAGCCCATGGATAACCATGGATACAAAGGGTGCTAACACCTTCCCTTTGTATAACCTACCCCCTTACCCAGAATTTCTCAAAGGTCTTTTTTCTGTTTCTTTTATAAACCTTTCCTTAATTGGATAAAATAAAAGGTCGGTGGCGACTCTGTGAATTTTCAAAAAATGCGAAAGCATTAAGCGATAAAAAAGAGTCAGTTCACGTATCTCTACAGAACAGAGGTATGGCCCGGGATTAAAAAAATCGGAGGTCCACAAGGCTCATCTCACTCAGTGGCGGATTCAGAAAAATTGGTTGATGGGGGTGATCGGAAAAATAGCAAGTGTACTATTTTCACCGGTGTAGTTATAATGGGTTTTACCCCAAGTATCGATCACGAGGATTGCGTAGGAAACACAAGTTATTTAAGTCAATTAAACAAAAGAGCAAATTGGTGTTTTGTTATAATGCAATAAGTAAATTTAAATAAAAGAAATAATAAAAATAAGCTGAAATTAAAGTTTGACTTTTTAGATGTAATTTGAGGTAATGCCAGGGTAGGTGTTTAATCTTCCTTATAATGACTCTGTAAAAAGATCTCTTCAACAAGTTCATAGACTGCAACTATTTGTTCTTAAGGATGTTTCCCTAAGTCCTTAGTGGAAAGCCTTTTGGTTTGCAATCCTATTGCCTAAGTCCTTAGAAACAAAGGTTTGCAAACCAAAGATGTAAATAATCAAGAATGTTCAAATAACCTTTCGATATCCCTAGTCCTAGGTGATAACTACTAGATCAAATTGTTTAAAAACCTTAACAACCGTAGTCCTACAAATTGTTAACCGTAGATCAATCTTTGTTTTTCCGACAAAGAAGGCATAAAAACATTAAACAATCAAATTGCATAAAACTAATACTTGATTGAAGAAATACGGAATTCAAAAGTCATTACAATTCAAATCAGGGACACCCCCCTGGCATTGGGGGGTTTAGCCTCTCATAATATTCAAGAAACCAAAATCAGAAAATTTAGACATTTACAAAAGATTAGGAGAACTCTGATCTTCAATGGTTTCCACCGTTGAATCTCTTCGTCTTCCGCAACCTTGATGAAGCTATCTTTCTCTGCTCTGGAATTCTATCGTACGATCCAAAAAAGTGCCTTTCCCCTTGTCTTTCAGTCTCTTTTAATCTCCCTAGGTTTTCAGATCTCAGCCGCAATACCTAAACTGCCCCTGGACTTTAAAAAGATTGGAAAAACCAAAATTCAGAAAATTGGTCCGCACAGCTGACACGGCCGTGTCACTTGACACGGGCAGACCGTGTCAGCTTCTGGTCTGAGGGTTTATTTTCTTCAGGAGGTCGGACACGGCCGTGTCAGGCGACACGGTCAGACCGTGTCCGCCTCTGCCCATATGCTCCTCCTTGGCTTTTTGCTTCCTTTTTCACACCTCTTGGCCATGCGATCTTCCATCAATCCTAAGCTAAACTGAAACCATTACCAAACGAGATAAAAAGCACCTAATTGACAATGAAAACGACATAAAAATACATTGCTCATAAAATAACTAGAATTAGATGAATTAAAGAAAAACACTTAAAAACAACCACAAAGTGTTACCAAGTATGGCGATCTTATGCCGAATGTATGACGAAATTAAGTAGAAATGGTGACCGATCACAACCCCAAACTTATCTCATTGCTTGTCCTCAAGTGATGCAAGAGATCAAACAGAGGTCACCTTAAACTTTTCTTTTCCACAACATAGTCGATGTCTTTCGCAACTTACTTCTCTTTCTTGATTAGGCGTTCGGACTTATCGAACCTTGTTGTCCATCACACTTCACAACAGAGTGTATTTCACCTGCAAACTTTTCACACTTCTCACATTGTCTCTCAGGGTTAGATTGTTTTTCGCTCAACATCACGATATGCAATATCAACCCTTGACTTTGCATGCATCCTACTTTCACTACACAAAAAGAATTCACACACTTTTGAGGACTTTTTAGGTTGTAACGGGGCTGAGGTGAAAGGAAGGATAAACAAGAGATTGATATGCAAATGGTTTATGAACTAGCACTTATGTTATTTTTCTTGTCTTTGTGTTCGATTTTGTGTGAGGGGGTTTCTTCTTAGACTCTCCTTTTTACCTAATTACCGGGTAATCAACATCGTTCGAGTCTTTCAAATCTTTTTAGGCAAGTGTTTCAAACTATTTTTTTCCTTTTTTTTTTCTTGTGCTTTACACACTTTTCTTTTTTTTTTTTCATATATCACTTGCCCTTTATTTTCTTAAGCACCACCCCAAACTTACAATTTCACACAAGTTCAAAAGAAACAATAATTACACAAGTGCCAAACAAAAATGATAGAATTATGGTTAAGGATGACATGTGTGGGTTTAACAAACAAGGGGGGATGGCTCAACGGGTTTAACGAGGGGTAAAACAAAAATAAATGAAGGACAGAAAGGCTCTGGGGAGAACAAACAAGTGCCTCAGTGTGTGATTTCATAATTGTACTGTGTCGGTAGGACAAACGCAAAATTAGAGAGATAAAGTCATACCTGATTTCACTCTCATGATGATCTTTACATGTGTTTGGCATTTTATGTTCCTCACCATGTAGGCTAAGTTTGCAGCTTCAACACACCCTTTATGTCATGTGACTTTCCTTTCCGGCTCGATTTCACCACTTACCTTCTCAGTCCAGTTCTTCAAGTTGCGTCCGACACTTTCGGCTATGTCCACTTCCAAAGTACCTCGAGAGATTAAGTTCAGGTTGCACCTTTCATCCACTAACTACCAATCATCATTCATTTGGCATCCATCACTCAATCTATAACACAATGTCAACATAACACACAAACAAAAACAAAAATGGAAAACAACTAAAAGCAAATGCAAAGAACCCCTCCCACACTTGAACTAAACATTGTCCTCAATGTTTTAGAATCAGCCTCAGAGAGGTTGCTCACAGAGGTATTGCATTCCAATGATCACTTCCTAGATTCCACTGGAGATGCTCTCTTTTATTTCCTGAAAATAAGACAAACAACCAGAAAGATTTATTATTAAAACCGTGGGTTGCCTCCCACGAAGCGCTTCGTTTAACGTCGCATGGCTCGACGGTCCATTACCCTCTTTTATGGAGGGTATTTCCTTTTCCAAACCTTGTTGCTTGCCACTTCCGCAACCGCGAACTCATGAAGATGAAAAGTCTGGATAACTTTTCTCTTCAATTTGCTTCCCACATTTTTCTCGATTTCCTTAGCTTTCTTAGGACTTTTGGCGGCTACATAAGTTGGTTCCAACAGAGAGGCTATGCTTGAAACTTTTTCTTGGAGATTTTTAAGATTTTTGTCTTCTTGTTCACCTTTCGTCATACCAGTTGAAGTTTTCTCATTCACATCTGACCTATGTTTCCTGACTCCTAACATCTTCAAGGTTACTTCTTCATCAAATGATTTCAGCGTTAGCGTCCCTTTTTCAATGTCAAAATTACAGCGGCCTGTCGACAAAAAGGGTCTCCCAAGAAGGATAGGAGTTTCTTCATCTTCCGGAATGTCCATGATGTGGAAGTCAACAGGGAAAACAAACTTATCAACTTCCACTAGTACATCTTCAGCTACCCCATAGGATTTCTTAACGGTGTGATCGGCGAACCTTAACTGCGTCTTACTTTCATTAATCTTTTCTAATTCAAGCTTTTTGAAAATGGATAACGGCATTAAACTCACACTAGAACCAGAATCGAGGAGTACCTTTTTAAATGCTATATTCTTGATAGTGCATGGTATCGCCGCCGGCCCAGGGTCTTTCCTCTTAATTGGGATCTTTCTTGCTGAAGAGACTATACCACACTTCTCGATTACACTTTTTGGTTCTCCTCCTAGTGATTTCTTTTTCGCCAACACCTCCTTCATAAATTTCTTATACAAAGGCATGTGCTCAAGTGCTTCAAAAAAAGGTAGATTCACCTCTAACCTTTTGAACAATTTAGTGAACTTCTTAAAGTCTTTCTCTTTTGAATTCTTCTTTGTTACTCTTGAAGGGAAGGGTAGTTTAATTTCCGGTTCAGCACCTTTTTTAATTTTTTCTTCAGCTGGTTTAACCGGTGGTATCACCACTTCTGGCTCTCTTGGGTTCTCTCTTATTTCCAAATCTACCTCTATCACCATAGGGTCATCTATCTCCTCTTTTTCTTTTTCCGATTCTGCCACTTTCTTACTCCTTGTAGTAACAGCATTAATCTTCTCTAGATTTTTCTGATCTTTCACAGTTTCGTTCGGAAAGTTTCCTTGTGCCTGTAGAGTGAGATGTTGTGCTATTTGACCTATTTGAACTTCAAGATTTTTGATTGAAGCCGTGGTGTTCCTGAGGTTGGCTCTTGTCTCTTCTTGAAACTGAGAGTTTTGGGTTGCCACTTTTTCAAGAGCGATCTCCCAATCTTCTTTCTTTGGTACCTGTTGTTGAAATTGTTGAGGATGATGTTGGAATTGTTGTTGATATGGAAGTTGTTGTTGTGGAGGTCTGTGTTGTTGTGATTGCGCTGGAGTTTGAAATTGGGTTGATCCTTGCTTTTGAAAGTTTCCTTGTTGGTCCTTCCATGCGAAATTAGGATGATTTTTCCAACCCGGATTATAAGTATTGGCGTAAGGATTATTTTGCCTCAACATATGAATCTGTTCCACCTGTTCCTGCGTTGCCACACAATGCATAGCAAAATGTGGTCCACTACATATTTCACATACAACTGAGTTCGCTGGTTCAACTTGTGCTACCTTTTGTTCACTAAGATTCATCTTCTTCAGTCTTCTTTCTACTTCAGCTGCAATTTGGTCTTCCATTTTAACTACCTGATCAGCAAGCTTCAAATCAATTTTACCTTCAGGTTGGCTCATTGCACGGTCATATAACTCGATGTGCTCATTAGCAGCAATAGCTTCTATGATCTTCTTGATACCCGTGGCTGTTGAAAAATTAGTTGAGCCACCGGCAGCCGTATCAATAAGCTGTTTTGTCTTAATTCGGAGACCATTTACGAAAGTCTGCATTTGCTTGGTTGGGTCCATATTATGAGTAGGACATGCAACCAAACATCTCTTGAACCTTTTGTATGCATCCCCCAACGATTCCCCTTCTTTCTGCTTGAAGTTTACAATATCATATCTTTTTCGGATGAAAACTGATGCGGGGAAGTATTCGTTCAAGAAAGCGGTTTCCATCTGTTGCCATGTTGTGATGCTTCCAGCTGGAAGTGAGTAAAACCACTCTTCCGCATCTTCAGATAAGGTAAAAGGAAACATTACAAGTCTCTTAGCTTCTTCAGAATGACCTTCAATCTTTAATGACGTTGTTGTGGTGAGGAATCTTTGTAGATGCTTATTTGCATCTTCATTGATTCGTCCTGCAAACGGCTTGCTCTCCAACTGTCGGATAGTTGAAGGATGAAGTTGGAAGTGTGCAACATTGACCGGTTGGTTTACAATGGTTATTCTTCCAAGCGGTGCATTGGCTCTTCCATAATCACCCAAAAGTCTCTCTGGAGGAGGTGGATCAGCTGCCATAGTTTCAGGCTCAGAATCTGACTGCTCGGACTGAATAGATATTACTTCTTCGTCTTCTGATTCTGAAACTACAGGGGAGTCTTCTTTCGATGCCAGTCTTTTTCGCTTGACTTCTCGGAGTCGTGCTCTCAATAGTCTTTCTGGTTCTGCGTTAAAAAGAAGTTCAGCTGAGGCCTTACCTCGCATACAAGATTAGAAATCGATTAGTAGATAAGTAAAAAAAAAAAAAAAAAAAAGTTAAAATAAGCAAATAAAAATTTCAGCAAAAAGAATTTTAATTGCAGAGCAATAAAATTTTAATTGACTAAAATAAAACTTATATTTTGGCAATCCCCGGCAACGGCGCCAAAAACTTGATCAGAAAAATAGCAAGTGTACTATTTTCACCGGTGTAGTTATAATGGGTTTTACCCCAAGTATCGATCACGAGGATTGCGTAGGAAACACAAGTTATTTAAGTCAATTAAACAAAAGAGCAAATAGGTGTTTTGTTATAATGCAATAAGTAAATTTAAATAAAAGAAATAATAAAAATAAGCTGAAATTAAAGTTTGACTTTTTAGATGTAATTTGAGGTAATGCCAGGGTAGGTGTTTAATCTTCCTTATAATGACTCTGTAAAAAGATCTCTTCAACAAGTTCATAGACTGCAACTATTTGTTCTTAAGGATGTTTCCCTAAGTCCTTAGTGGAAAGCCTTTTGGTTTGCAATCCTATTGCCTAAGTCCTTAGAAACAAAGGTTTGCAAACCAAAGATGTAAATAATCAAGAATGTTCAAATAACCTTTCGATATCCCTAGTCCTAGGTGATAACTACTAGATCAAATTGTTTAAAAACCTTAACAACCGTAGTCCTACAAATTGTTAACCGTAGATCAATCTTTGTTTTTCCGACAAAGAAGGCATAAAAACATTAAACAATCAAATTGCATAAAACTAATACTTGATTGAAGAAATACGGAATTCAAAAGTCATTACAATTCAAATCAGGGACACCCCCCTGGCATTGGGGGGTTTAGCCTCTCATAATATTCAAGAAACCAAAATCAGAAAATTTAGACATTTACAAAAGATTAGGAGAACTCTGATCTTCAATGGTTTCCACCGTTGAATCTCTTCGTCTTCCGCAACCTTGATGAAGCTATCTTTCTCTGCTCTGGAATTCTATCGTACGATCCAAAAAAGTGCCTTTCCCCTTGTCTTTCAGTCTCTTTTAATCTCCCTAGGTTTTCAGATCTCAGCCGCAATACCTAAACTGCCCCTGGACTTTAAAAAGATTGGAAAAACCAAAATTCAGAAAATTGGTCCGCACAGCTGACACGGCCGTGTCACTTGACACGGGCAGACCGTGTCAGCTTCTGGTCTGAGGGTTTATTTTCTTCAGGAGGTCGGACACGGCCGTGTCAGGCGACACGGTCAGACCGTGTCCGCCTCTGCCCATATGCTCCTCCTTGGCTTTTTGCTTCCTTTTTCACACCTCTTGGCCATGCGATCTTCCATCAATCCTAAGCTAAACTGAAACCATTACCAAACGAGATAAAAAGCACCTAATTGACAATGAAAACGACATAAAAATACATTGCTCATAAAATAACTAGAATTAGATGAATTAAAGAAAAACACTTAAAAACAACCACAAAGTGTTACCAAGTATGGCGATCTTATGCCGAATGTATGACGAAATTAAGTAGAAATGGTGACCGATCAGGGGGCACAAATATATTTCACATAGTTTGGATAGATAAAAATACTATAATAAAATAATAAACTTAGATTGTATAATTTATAATTATTTTTTTCAAATATTTATTTTTTTAAATTGTTAAATTATTTTTTTATTAGCAACACAATCAAAATGTGTCTTTTTATATATGTAAATAAATTATTGTTCACCTATTAAAATTTCAATCATTAAATTATTTAATCAAAAAAGTTTTGCAATTACAATTGTTATTAATCACATTTTTTTTATAAAAAAAACATTAAATAAATAAATAAAATCATTTCATAAACTTGCACTTGTTGAAGAGAAATAAAAAAATAAATTATTTAAATAAAAGATATAATTTTATATATCTATAATAAAGTGAGATGATATTTGAAATACAAAATTTGAATTTTAAACACTTAAACATGAATTGTTGCAAAAGAAAGAGATAAAAACAATTTATGTTGTTACAATAGAATTAGAGAATGTAGAAGAATTAAAGAGAGAATAAAAAGGAGATAAACTATAATTCATGACAATTTAATTGAATAATAGGATACTAAAATAATCTAAAAAGGTAAATTGGAATAATAAAAAACTAGAAACGAAAAATATGAATTGATTATGTATTTATTGTGAATGAATATGTGTAAATTATAAATTTAATGGGGGCTGGAAAAAATATTGAATTATATTAAAACAAAATTTTAACTTTTTTGTGGGGGCTTAAGCCCCCAATGATGCATGAGTGGATCCGCCCCTGATCTCACTTCTCATAAACCTTGCCAATTCTTCCAAAACACAATTTTTACGCTCTACAACACCATTTTATTGTGGAATCCTATGACATGAGAAGTTATGAGCAATCCTATTTTTAGTGCAAAAGTTTTGAAATTAATGGTTAACGAATTCACCACCATGATCACTGTGGAGAGTGATGATTTTCAAACCAAAAACATTTTGGATAAGCTTAGCAAAATTAACGAAATTTCAAAAGTTTCATCCTTAGGGGCTAAAAATAACGTCCAAGTGAATCTAGAATAGTCATAAACAATTACAAATCCGTAATAGTTGCCTCCTAAACTTCTTTTTCGCGAAGGGACAAACAAGTCTAGATGAAGAAGCTCGAGAGATTTTGATGTCAAAACAAACTTTTTTCGATTTAAACAACACTCTCGTTTGCTTTCCTATTTAGCAAGCATCACACAATTTATCTTTTAAAAACTTCATTTTAGGAAGACCAATTACTAGATTCTTTGACGTTATTTTATTTAGCAAGTCAAAATGCGTGTAACTTAAATGCATATGCCATAACCAATAATCTTCATCCTTGGCTACTAGGAACTTAGTACCATGCATCGACACATCATCTAGATCAAGTATATAGATGTTATCAATCCTAGAACCCTTAAACACATGATCCTTAATTTCCTTATGTTTAATTAAACAACTAAGAGCATCAAAAGTAAAGATGTACCCTTTGATGCATAATTGGCTAATGCTAAGAAGGTAGTGTTTAAGCCCTTTAAGAATCTATAACATGAAGGACCCTAGGGCATAAATGGGAGGGGTTAGGTAGTGAGTACGCAAACCAACCGCGACCCAACACTAGTTCTTGACCGGTATAATATTTCTCAGCTTTGGATTGTGGTAGAACATGTTAATCCATGTATTGTGGAATTAAGTGAAGTCATCCAGAGGTTACTTGCATCCGTGTTATAGAGGATGACAAGCTCTAACCACTCCTACTATATGGTCAGAGTTGAGGACACGCAGTCGGGTTCATAGGCGCTTAAACTATTCTTCATAACAACCATCTGAATGGGAAATTAAATTTATAAATACCCTAGTCATGCAGCTGGGACATTTATTCACTTATTCACATATTAGAACCAAAAAGACTCTCGTGTGCATCTCACTACAGAAATAGTATTCTCTATTGTGTATACCACAAGTACTTTTGGTGCATCGTAGACTCTATGTGTGTGATAGTTTGATAGGAACATTTCTAAACATTTTAGTAAAAAACAAAGATAGTAAGAATCCCCGTTTAGATATAGTCGAGATGGGTATACGACAACAGTTGGCTCCAGAAGATAGAGGAAAAATAACTTATTTGCCACCGACATGTCACACTCTATCTAAAAAGGAAAAGAAAAGTTTTTACGAGTGTTTACATGGTATCAAAGTTCCCCAAGGTTACTCATCAAACATCAAGAAACTTGTATCAATGAACTATCTCAAATTAATTGGCTTAAAATCTCATGATTGTCATGTCTTAATGCAACAACTTCTACCAGTGGATATTCGTGGCATCCTTCCGAAAAATGTAAGAGTAACTATAACCAAAGTGTGCTTATTCTTCAATTCTATATGTAATATAGTTCTTTATTTAAAAAAATTAGATGAATTAGAAGATAAGGTTGCAATAATCTTGTGTCAATTGGAGATGTATATTTCTCCATCATTTTTTGACATTGTAGTTCACTTACTTATTCATCTAGGCAGAGAAATCAGATTTTATGGTCCAATTTATTTAAGGTGGATGTATCTAATAGAGTGATACATGAAGATCTTTAAAGGATATACAAAGAATCATCACTGACCGGAAGCTTTGATTATTGAAAGGTACATCACAGAAGAAGTTGTTGAATTTTGTTCAAACTATTTGTCGGAAACAAAGTCTATAAAAATTCCAAAGTCTTGTCATGCTGACAGATATAGGGGTAGAGGTACTCAAGTTTTAAATGTTAAGTCAATGGCTTGGGATGTAGTTCTTGAAGCACATTTCTATATATTGAATAATTTTGATGAAGTTCAAACCTACATAACTAATCACAAAAGAATTATGAACAAAAAATATTCCCGAATGAGTGACAAGTGGTTGTTGATAAAGCATAACAAGAAATTCATAAGTTAGTTAAATGGAATAATTTATAATGATGATAGTACATCCAAGATTATTAAATGGTTGTCATACATGCCAAAATTTAATGTGATAACTTAAACTACATACGATATTTCTAATTTTTCCTTTTATTCAAAAGCAAAAGATGGTCGTAGTATAATGCAAAATAGTGGGGTTATGGTTGAGGCCAAATTAATGTGGATTTCTCAAGTTTGAAATATAAGAATCCTATTTTGGAATCTTAAGTATTCTATGGTGTCATTGAGGAGATTTTGGTGATTGATTATGTTATTTTCAAAGTGCTTTTATTTAAATGCAAGTGAGTTCTCAATAAAAATGGTGTACAAACTGATGAGTTAGGACTCACAAGGGTTGACCTTAACAAGAAATCTTATATGAACAACCCTTTACATCATGGCTACTCGAGCAAAATAAATTTTTATGTGATAGACCCTTAAGACTCACTAAGAAGAAGGTCAATTATTCTCCGGGGAAAATACATTCCTCATAGTTATGAAAATTTTGATATTCCTTTTATTTTTTCTTACGCAACACAAGTGCCTACTTCATACGAAGAAGTTGATAGAGATGATCATGCTATTCGTAAAGATCACTAAGAAGGCATATGGAAAAATTAACAAGTATTTTTTATTCTTAGTTCATAATTTATTGTAAGTTATAATTTCTAAGGTTATCTATTAACAAGTATATTTATTTGAAATTATAGGTGTTTAAAGTCAAGACACCAAGAGACAAGACACAAAGAAATTATTATTTGATGTAATGATGTGTAAATTGTAAGGTGTTTTGTGTCATTTTGGTTTTCATGTAGTATACAATTTTTGGTTCTTAATGCAATTTTTTCTTTGATGTAATAAATTTTTTGGTCTGATACGATTCACAATGGGTGTGTCATTGTTTCTAGTCTAATACAATTCAAAAAAGTTCAGGTTAAAAAAATTTGGAATTATGTAAAATTAGAAAATATATATTTAAAAAAACAAATAATTTCACAATGGTTATTTAATACAATCGCTGTTATAGGTAGCGCGCTTTCTAGAGTAATAAACGACAAAAGTAGTGTTGATGGGTATCAAACCCAGGACCTATAAATAATTTCACAACGACTGTTTAATACAATTGGAGTTATAGATAGCAAGCTTTCCATTTTACTACAACGGGAAATTGACCGTGGTTGTAAACTACACACTTACAATCACACCTACCTCTCCACAGTTGGTGAAGCGTAATAGTATTCCTTTTTCAACCGTGGTGAAATGGCTTCTACGTAGTAGTGTCCCTTTGAGGTATATCAATACTGATAGAGCCCTAACATGTAACAAGAGTACAAAAAGGGTAAAATCTCGGGCTATGGAGGAAGCCCTCCCTTGAAGGATGATTTACCTACTACGAAAACACTTCACCCCTATATGGATGTGCTCATGCTCTTACTAGGATCCGGAAGGAAACTCATAGGACGTCAGGCGATCTCCGATCGATATTTATCGTGCTAAGCTCATTTTTACAAAAGAAATGATGTCCTTCACTTTACATGTTATCAATTTGATATCAGATGTTTAAGACAACTCTTCTTATTGCTGAGGAAGCATTGTATTGCCAATACCTCCCACTCAAAGCACTTTGTCCTTATAGGCCTCATGTTTGATGGACTATGTACTTCCATGTCTATTTTTAACAAAGGGATACAAGAATGCGCACTCTCAAAGGATGATACGTCCTCTAGGAAACTTCTAATAAGGGAAGAAGAGCAACTTGACCATCAGTTGAGAAGGATGGTCAGCCTAACCGGCCCTATACTAGCATAGAAGAAAGAACCAAGTAAAGGGATGTAGTATTGTGGTTTTTAGTCTAAAGCATTTATCCCTTTCACGTCTTTTGCTTGGGGGTCTGTGTAATGTTATATCTATTGGACATGTGACTTCAATCACAAGAGTGGAGAGGTGAAATATGGAGTTTGTAAAAACTATGGTTTAAAACAAAATAATTTGAAAATCAGAGTAAAAAAATATTTTGTTGAACAAATAAGTAAATTGTCAACGAAAAACCAAAGGAAAGAAAAAATACTGGAAAATAGAAGAGTTAAGGGACCCTAAGAATTATCCTGGAGATCATCCATTAAACTTGAGAGCTTTTATAAGAATTTTTTCACAAACCTCCTTATACAAGGAAATAAAGTTTTCAGGCTAATTTAGGACCAAACAACGGACATGGTTTAGGGCGATTAGTCTCCAAACCAAACAAAGGATTTGCATAGGGTGTTATCGAACCAAGACGAAGTTTTGAGTTGGTAATTCTCCAAACTGAACAAAGTTTTACACAGGGTGACCACAAACCAAACCGTAATTTTTATCGGTATGATCTCGAACCTATTCAGCTTTTACACCAGGCTGAATTCAAAAATCAATCTAGATTTTAATCGGAATGATCTTGAACTGATAGATATTTTACCCGGGCTGCACTCAAAAATCATTGTGGAGATTTTTACTGACTGACTTTCACGAACCAGAAGAGAGCTTTTTCTCCAAGGTGAAGTTATGAACCAAACGAAGGCTTCCTAAGACAATCCCTCTATACAACAATGATCTTTTAACTAGTTTAACTCAAAACTATAATATCAAATTCCTATGGAAGAATTGTTTACCAAGAAAAAATATACTCTTGATAAATTTACAACTTTGCTCTCACCTATGATAATATCCTCACTTAGACTCAAGAACACTCTTAAAGTACTATGGCTAAAATATGTGAGAAAAAAGACAGATTTAGAAAGATGCTGAGAGAAATAAAAAGTGAGGTTTTTCTCGTTTTTTAGATGTGAAAAAATAGTATAGAAGCTCTTTATTTATAGGCCAAGGCGTAGAATAAATTTAGAAACTATACATGGATCAAATGAATGCTCTATTTGATTAGGCTAATCGATTAGGAAATCTAAATAATTGATTGTTAAGGCAACAAATAGAAGATTTTGATATATAGTCATTACAATTCACTAAGACAATGTCTCGATAGATTTTACATTCAACGAAACATGATCTAATTAATTAGATTTATGGTCTAATTTATTAGACAATTATAAAATGTCCCCCAATCAATTTGACACTCCCCTAATCAACTGATTAGTACAAAACCTTATTTTGCAGGTAATATACCTTTAACCAGGAAATCTTCTTTTGACGATGACAACTGTGAAGGACAACGGTAAAGGATAACCATAAGGTCAATCATAATGTCAACCATAAGGACAACTGATGATAAGTCAAGCATGATGCTTAAGCGGCTACAAATTCAAATCCAAATAATATGGTTTGATGAACTTGACTATTCACTACAACACGGAAGGGCTTCTAAAGCGCTTTTTTTGGCCTTTAACAGCGCTTTAAAGCGCTCTCATAGCCAGCGCTGGCGTAGGTAACGAAAGCGCTTTTAAAAGCGCTCTGGTAGACCCCCCTATAAGAGCGCTTTTTACAGAAAAAGCGCTCTGGTAGACCCCCCTATAAGAGCGCTTTTTCTGGAAAAAGCGCTCTGGTAGACCCCCTATAAGAGCGCTTTTGCTGGAAAAAGCGCTCTGGTAGCCCCCCCTACTAGAGCGCTTTTCCAAAAGCGCTTTGGTAGGTTGCGTATTTTTTTTCTTCTTATTTTTAACCTTTGGCAGCGCTTTTTGTAACAAAGCGCTTTCGTATGTGGACCTTTTAGAGCGCTTTTTAAAAGCGCTGTCGTTGCTAAATGAGATATTTTAAAGTGCAGCCTATAATTTCAGCCTCCCAAATCGACCTGTAATATTTTCGACCTGTAATATATTTTCAACCTGTAATATTTTCGACTTGTAATATATTTTCGACGATATATTTTCAACCATAGGTAGGTCTATATATACTAATATAATACCATTATAATAATATCCAAAATTATATATATACATCATTATGTCAATCAAACTAAATCTCTAACATCAACAATATTATACTTCAAATATTAATTGGCAACAATATGAACAAAGTTAGTAACCATATATCCTAGAGTACTATAATATTCTCTTCAAATCGACACAAATCCTACTACATGAATAGTTGATGAATATAAAATTGACACAATTCCTCTTTGATTTCTTCCAACTTAAGTCTCGTGTAAGTAGCAGCACGGAATTCGTCAAAGTACTATAGAATAAAAACATAATATGAATGATTTAGTTAAATGTAATAAATTATAAGAAGTTATCTAATTAAGTTATAAATCCATACCGTGGTTGGAATCTCTAATTGATTCATTTGAAGAATTTCTTTCATAAACCTCAAAACAAAGTATCCGCAGTCTGAACTGTTCCGCTGTATCGGACACTACATAGAAAAACAAATAAGATTTTATAGTTGTCTTATTTTATCAAGTAGCATAAATATTATAAGCAAAATTGTGAAAAATAATGTACCTGCACTTTGATCCAAGTAATGTTGTTTGATTTAGTCCGGGATACCTGTGCGTCTCGTTGACTTCGGAACACTTGTATTGATCTAACAAATATATAAAAGCATATGTTTAGATCAATCTCACAAATAATTAAATATACACGAATATTTAGAACAATCCCACTTACAAATCAATGATTTCCTTCATAGCCGGATAATTGGTCCAGTCACCATTTACCGAATTCAGATAATACACCACTTCTCTTATAGGGTTGATAGCAAGCAACAACCAGTGTGCTCTATAAATTAAAACAATAGGTTATATGAAAATTTTGCTATACACAAAAGAAACAGAGATTAGATGAACCAAGAATGAGAAACTAACCCTACTGGTCAGGTATTATACGCCCAAAGAATCAGACTTTCTGTATTGCCGGATGACATGAATCTATCGACTAAGCGTTGTCTAACTGATTCCGGTTCCGAAGCAATTGTCATTCCGCTGCAATGGGCGGAAGACACGAAACAGAATCTGTTTGACAATGCAGTCCCGCGCAACACTCTGTCATGCAACAACCTTAAATAAAAACATTATAAACATATTAGCGGATGAGTGAATAACCGGATGTATGAGTGCATATTAGTGTATATTACCGGATGAGTGAAAAACATAATAAACATAATGTGTAAATAAATTGTTCGACTAATTAATTAAATAATATATCGGATGAGTGAATATTACCGGATGTACGAGTGCATATTAGCGACGCCTAGTTGTTCTTGCGTAAAAATCTCTTCCAAGTCATCTATTGCAATATGTGACATGAATTCAACACCAAAGATACCTTCCTCCATATTGATTTGACGGAGAGCACCTTCCTTCAAATTGGACATATCAACAAGTGTTCCGAGAGTCGTCCGGTATCGAGCCACAAAAGCACCACCTTTTTTTGCCGCTTGCTTCGGAGGACCCTTAGGTGGTACGCTACGAACTTCCTGTGTCACTTGTTGTGACCCCCGAGCAGATGCCTAAAAATCATATAACGATCGATAAAATATAAAATCATGCAATTTAGATTCAAATTATATATTAACTCCTTAAATGTACCTCTTTTAGTGATGCAACAGACTCCTTTGCCCTTAATTGCGGGTTTTGTAGGAGCAGTCTAAAATTAAAATGTAAAAAATAATTAACGTAACGGTGCAGAATTGACATTCGAAAACTAAATGATTCATAATGGTTTTGAATATACCTCATCACCAATGATAATGAGCTCCGAGGGCCATGCAACAAATGACCCTATTGCATCTCGCATCAATGTTGTCTCTGAGACCATGTCAGGTACCGGTAGCACCGCATCATGATCTAATACAACATCAACTGATACTTTCAGGTGTCCATCCGGGAGCGGTCTATGGTGAAGTAAATCTCCCACAGTGTTGTGCACTTTTCCCTTGCCAACTAGGCGATAATACGGTGCCGATAAGTATAGTTGGCAAGAAGAAATGCCCTAAACCAATAGTAAATATAAAGTCATTATCGTTAATAAAATAGAACAATTTGTAAGGAAAAGAAATTTATAATTACCTCAGGAAGTTTTCTTTGACAGTTGAAACTAGCTTTATCACTAGTTTCTTTCACCGATGCAGTATTGCACTTTTCTCTCATATACATATCTTTATCTCTTTGCAATTCAGAGACTTGTGCTTGCAATTCCTGCAATTTTTGCAACACTTCTTGATTGGTAGGATTTCTTCTCCTAGGATGCTTGTAAAAAGAGGTTGGAGTCACACCATGACCCTTACCCCTCACCCGACCGGGATACTCAGGAGCATCTAGTGCTCTACTAAGTACGCTCCTATCATCCTGGTCCTCACCGGTGGACACTGATTGCGACAAGGTCTCCTGTAATTCATTTACATTTCAATAATGATTAGTGGAGATAAAAAATCATTTGTATATTAAAAAACATTTGATTTAATTAAAGACACAGTATTATACTTACATATTCAGTATAAACTCTCTGAACATCGGGATCGACAGCTTGATTCTTGCCCACACGAGCTTCCTTCCACAACACATGTACAGGAAGTGAAGTTTCCTCACTTTTAGTCTCCTCTAACTATGCATTGACACAAATGATAAAATCGTCAAATAAAACACATTTAGACAATTAATTAAAACGCATTTCTATTTACTTACAATTTTATCCTCTAAGCGTGCATATCCCAAACGCCCTTTTTTGTATGGATACGCGGGTTTGGATGCTCTCGCACTATTCGTGGCACTCCTTTTCCGAAAATCTTCATCTCTTTGATTTACAAACTCAACCCAATCTTTTTCATCAATGAAGATCTCATACTTTTTTGGCCGTCCCGGTGCCTCTTCAAGAAAGTTTCCATCTTTATCCTTAAGATAGGTGTTTGTCAAAAAAGCTTTCCACCCTCTATATCTTTTTCCGGCCAAACTAAGTATGTAGCGTCTACGATCATCTGGTATCTGAAAAGTCCTCTGCAAAAAAACATACGCATAGTGTGTTAGTATAAGTAATTTAAACAATTTATCGTCAAGATAATAACAACAACCATATATGATATATACTTGAAGCTCGTCCCAAATCGCTTTTTTTTTTTGCATCCAACTCTTCTCTTTTCAGATTCCATTTAGCTACGGAGACTGGAATATGCATACGAACAAGTGTACCAATATAGCTTGTCAACTTTGCAGAATTAGGACCAATTGGTTGGTTTTCAGAATTCCATTCCAAATGGTATACTAATCCTTGGTCTCTATGTCGAATGATTCCCTTCATAATGGTGATGCCTCGTGCAACTTCTTTTGCTTTAGTATCAGGTGGAGCATTTGTATCCGGAGCATCTCTTTCCTGAGCATCTCTTTCTTGTGAGTTTTCTTGTGAGTTTTCAGGTGGAGCATCTCTATCTGGAGCCATTGAACCTGTATCAAACAAACTAAAGCACATTAGTACACTATTAATAAGCTAACAATCTATACAAGTCAAATGGAAGTCAAACCATGCATGTACAAGTAAATCGGTAACGAAATCGGTACAAATCAAAATAAGCGTCAAAAAAGAAAGTTGCCGGAATTGAACGAAATTTACATGGCTATGGTAAAACGTCCCCACAGACTCAAAAATAAAGTCGGTAATCCGAAATTCAGACCCTAAGCCCGACTTTTGATTACGGGCAGAAGCAAAACCGATAAAAAAAACAGTCCCGAAATGTAAAGATAAGTGCACGAGCAGCTCCGGAATCGTCAAAATAGTATAGTTACATGTAAAGAAGTCGACAAACGGATATATGGTTCAAAAGTTATGTACAAAACGAGAATATGCACCAAAATTGATTAAGTACTATACTATTGAATAAAACAATCGGTACAAATTGAATAAAGCAAATTAGTCGGAATATGTATACTATTACCTTTATCACTAACGTCTCTTTCTTTTCTTGGTAGGATTGTGTTCTACGCGTCTCTTAACAACGCGGACGGTTGGATTGATCCAAATACCCTCATTATGATCATTTCTAGTACAAGATTCATTCTCATTTTGATCGTTTCTTGTACAAGATTCAATGCCAACACCAATATCACCTTGATCTTCAATGTTTTCATCAACTATTTTGTTAGATAAAAGCACTATAGACCATTTCGTACTTGTCAGATCATTGACATAGAACACTTGTTTAGCTTGAGAGGCTAGAATGAAAGGCTCATCTTTGTACCCCACCCTATTGAGATCCACTTGCAAAAATCCTGACTTATCCATTCGTATGCCACTATTATTTTCAACCCACTTGCAACCAAATACAGGAATCTGAAACTTCGCGTAATCAAACACCAAAATGCGCTCGATAACCCCAAAATATGACAAATTTGCAAATTTCGGATTTAAGTCATTCGCACTTGATATGTGCATTGCTTCAGCTACCAAGGTAACACCACTATTTTGCATAGTACTCTTATCATCCTGTTCTTTGGTATAAAATGTGTATCCATTAATTGCATATGCGCTATAAGAAAGCACAATTACACTTGGACCATAGGCTAAACATCTCAACCTTTTTGTTACTGAAGTAGGATCTGAACGATACTTTGAATAAATATGATCCCTAAACCACGGTATGAAACTTCGATTGTGCTCTCGTGCTATCCCGTTCTCATTTCTATTTGGATTTAAATCTCGGAGAACAACCTTGTGCATTTCAACATACGGCTCAACCTCAATCTCATTGTGCAGAACATACAAGTGCGCTTGATCCCGTTCGACCATTGATACTGTCACAACTTTATTTCCAACTAGCCCTTTTCCTTCTTTTTTTTCGACAATATGAGATTTGGGGAGTCCAATTGATTGAACATTTGACAGATATTCAGTACAAAACTCAACCGCTTCTTCAACAACGTATCGTTCGGCAATATAACCCTCCGGTCGACTTCTGTTTTTCACGTACCCTTTTAATATTTTCATATAACGTTCAGCAGGGTACATCCATCTCATATAAGCTGGTCCGCACAATTGTGTCTCTTTCACAAGATGAACGACTAGATGAACCATTATGTCAAAAAACGAGGGAGGAAAATACATTTCAAGATCACATAAAGTAACAACTATCTCTTTTTGCAATGTTGGTAAGATCGCGGGATCGACCACCTTACTGCAAATTGACCTGAAGAAGAAACACAGCTTAGTTATTGCGCTTCTTACTTTTTCTGGCAGAATAGAACGTATACCTATTGGTAAAAAATGTTCCATTATAACATGGCAATCATGCGTCTTCAAACTCTTTAACTTGAGGTCTTTCATGGACACAAGTCTTCTAATATCTGAAGAGTATCCTTCTGGAACTTTAACTTCACTAAGGAACTTACACAATGTTTTCTTCTCCTTTCTAGATAGAGTGTAAACAGCAGGTGGCAGATATGTTCGTCTTCCTTTCGTCACAGGTCCCAATTCAGTTCTCATTCCCATGTTTACCATGTCCTTCCTTATGTTAAGGCCATCCTTAGACATTCCTTGTATATTGAGTAACGTACCTATGACGCTGTCAAATACATTTTTTTCAATATGCATAACATCCAGGAAATGTCTTACATACAACGACTTCCAATATGGAAGTTCAAAAAAAATTGACTTCTTCTTCCACCCACCCTTGACAAGTGAATGTGCAAAAGGCTTGCCAAACTGAGTGCTCATATCTTTCACCTTTTTAAAAATTTGATCACCTGACAAAAAAGGCGGGGCTGTACGATGTTCGGCCTTTCCATTGAATTCTTTTCTCCACCCACGGTAGTGATGATTAGAATTTAAGAATCTACGATGGCCGAGAAAGACATTCTTCTGACAAAGCTCCAATCGTGTCGTATCGGTTTCATCTTCGCAAACAGGACACGCCTTTTGACCTTTATTGCTGTACCCGGATAGATTTCCGTATGCTGGAAAATCATTAATTGTTCCAAACAACATCGCCCTCAAGTTGAAACTTTCCTTCCTATACCCATCGTAAACCTCCACACCGTTCTCCCACAAAAACTTTAAATCTTCGATTAAGGGTGCCAAGTATACGTCTATGTCATTCCCTGGTTGTTTAGGCGCAGAAATTAGCATAGATAACATCATGTACTTACGCTTCATACATAGCCACGGAGGTAGGTTATAAATCATAAGAATCACAGGCCATGTGCTATGCGAGATACTTTGAATACCATGCGGGTTCATTCCATCAGTAGACAATGACAACCGAAGGTTTCTTGCTTCTTTTCCAAATTCAGGATAATCAGTATCAACTTTCATCCATTGTGGTGAGTCTGCCGGATGTCGCAACTTTCCATCAATAATTCTTTCATCTACATGCCAAGTCAAGTTTCTTGAATCGGTCTCACTACGATACATGCGTCTAAATCTCGGAATTATAGGAAAATACCATAAGACTTTAGCAGGAGACAACTTTTTCTTATATCGAGGGGCACCACATTTAGGACACTCATTCAACGCTGCATACTCGTTTCGAAACAAAACACAATCGTTTGGACATGCATGTATCTTATCATAGCTCATGCCAATAGAGGACAACATCTTTTTGGCTTCATACGTTCGATTGGGAAGAACATTATCCTTTGGTAGCATATCTTTCATAAGGGCTAATAACTCTGTGAAACTTTTATCCGACCATCCATTGTCCGCCTTTAAGTTGTACAACTTTAACACCACAGACAATCTTGTGAATTTTGAACAACCATCATACAACGGTTTCTCTGCATCGCTTACCAACCTCTCAAACATTTTGGGACAATCCTCAAGATCTTCTTCAAGCGCTTATGCAATCTCTTCGACTCGATCGCAATCGTATGTGTCTGTGCAATCGTCGTTTGAAGCATACTTCCTATTACACCTCGACTCAGCATTCCCCTTACTTTTCTCACCATGCATTGTCCAACATGTATAACTTCTATCAATTCCAAACCGTAGTAAATGGGATGCCAACTTATTCCCGTCAACCTTACCCCCATAACAGCAACCCAAGCAAGGACACGGCATTCGAAGCGGGTCTTCGGAGTGCGCAACCGCAAACTCAACGAATTCCCATACCCCTTTCTCGTACTCTTTCGACAATCGGTTTGAATTCATCCATGTCTTATCCATGTCTTAATTAAGCTAAACAAAAACGGTCAAACTTTCACTCTTCACAAGTAACCCCTATGGCGAATTCAATTCACAAAGTTAGTAAGTTCATCACTTAACGATTAACGAAATTGACATCAAGAATATTCCACATGTCGGAATAATGAGTATTACTTAATATAATCTAAAAGTTACAAAGTTAGTAATGAGTATTACACTCATGTCTTAATTAATTAAGCTAAACAAAAACAACTAATTATTAAGGAACAGAACGGTATAATGCGTTTCTGTCAAAACGTAAAGGATACACGGAATGAATCAGAAGCTATAAAACGCAACATATTACTTTGGCGAGAGAGATCAATTAATTACCTGTATAGTAGTAAGCAACTTCTAGACCCACACAATGTAAGATTCTTGAATGAGATCAAACTTTCACTCTTCACAAGTAACCCCTATCTAGCAAAGATATTCCTAAAAAATATAAAATAAAAAACTTAATTGAAGAGTATAAAAATTAGGTCATAATACATAGCTTAAAAAAATCAGCATTGTATCATTATGTCAAATGCATTCAAATTCAAGTAAACTCACAAACTACCACAATTTTCAAACCAAAAATGAAACAAGATGCAAGAAGTCACATTGTACCATGAGAAATTGGGTTCAAAACAAGTTCTAAATCCCTAAACCAACATCCCAGACAGCCATGATATACGTATAAATTGGCTCTCAAAATTCACTTCAAACAAGTTCAAGATGAAAGAAATTAAACTCAACCATAGCCAAAAGATCTATCGATCAACCAAAATCATGCATATTCAAATATCAAAGCTCAACGATGTCTTTAGAATCAAAATCAAATAATATCAATACAAAATATGACTTAATTCCACTTCAAAACATGAGATCAATTCCAACCACCTTTGAATCAATTAACTTAGAAACCGGGAAGCCACTACACCAACCTATTAACGCATACTTAAGTTCACTTCAAACATGTCTTACACAACGAACTCGGGCAGCCATGAACATGAACCAAAACCAAAACTCAAAGAGAAGCACAATATCATTCAAACCCAATCTAATACAATATATGGATTATCAAACACTTAGCAAAAAGAACCACCAATAGTTATACTCAAACCCGACACATAACTATGCTAATGTGAGTATTAGCATAGAAAACGATTGCATTCATCTTTCAAATGTCAAAAACAATGCCATTATCCAATGCCCAGTTACAACATAGAAGCAGAAGAGAACAGCTAATATAATACACAACCAAATTCTTTATAGTTACACATTCCTAGAGAAAACTACAAAATCACAAGAAAACATATTGGCGATATCGCGAATAACCAATAAATCGTGTACCTTCGTCTTCGTTTTCTGGGCAAGTGTTGTTCTTCGTTCTAGCTTCTTCTTCTCTTCGTATTTGTTTTTCTGGGTGGTTTTGAGGATGAGATACGGTCTTCTCGAATTCGTTCTAGCTTCGTCTTCGTCTTCTCTTAATAGATGGCAGAGTTTCTATGGAGTTTCTGGGCAAGTGTTGTTTCTTCGTTCTGGGCAGCAATGGTAGTGAAAGAAAATTAGGGATTATGAAACAGCTATTATTTGGATTTTAAAAATTTTAATTGACGAAACAGCTATGAAAGCGCTTTTAGAGAGCGCTCTGGTAGCCCTGCCTTTACCAGCGCTTTTTAGGGTAAAAGTGCTTTCGTACCCCCCCTTTAAGAGCGCTTCTGAAAGCGCTTTCATAAGCCACCTATAAGAGCGCTTTTTGAAAGCGCTTTCGTACCCCCTATAAGAGCGCTTTTAGAAAGCGCTTTCGTACCCCCCTCTATAAGAGCGCTTTTAGAAAGCGCTTTCGTACCCCCCCCCCCCTTTAAGAGCGCTTTTTTTGCGTGTTTTTTTATTTTGTTTTTAGCGAAACCTATGCCAGCGCTTTCTCCAAAAAGCGCTTTAGTAGGGGTGCTGCTAAAAGACAAATTTGGCATAGTGATTCAAGAAAGGCAAATAAAGTGCATTATCTAAAGCCTCAATAGATCTCATGAAGTGTCAACATATAAGATAATATATGGCAAAAGGCTTGTAGAAGGAGTTTATCTCCTAGGTCGTGAGTGATCTTATGTAAGCAAATGGTTTTTTCGTAAAATTATATGGCTTAGGAGCTGAGAAAATAGCTAGAGGGGAAATTTTGACTCATATAATTGATTAGGACTTTGGTCTAATTGATTAGCTCAATTTAAACTTACTCCCCAAGCCATTTAGACAGCGCCTTAATGATGTGCAACGACCATATATCTTAAATTTCCATTTTAGGAATTTATACTCGATTGTTTTTTTGAAATCTAACCGATTAGCATTTTTCATATAATCGATTAGCTAACGCTAAATATCATTGAATACAATTTCTGTTTTGGACACACCTTTTACAGGTCTCATTTCTTATATTAAATACGGGTGTGCAAAAAAAACCAATAACCATAAACCAAATTACTATCTAAATTAATCCAAATTTTAAAACCCAACCTAATACTGTATTTTAATATTCTGGTTCAACTTATGGAGTACAACACAATTTCTTCCACTCCTTCAACTTCAAAACCCTAATCTGGAAATTCAATGAAATCGACGAAATCATTCCCAAATCACAATTATAGGTTTATTAAAATAGATGTAAAATGGAAGAAATCATTCTTTAAATCAAACGAAATCGACAACACCTTCAAGCTCTCTTTTGTGTTTCAGGTAAGTAAATTTCTACTTTGAAACTTTTTAGTTTCATTTGAACATTTTTCTTTCAATTCAATTGGTTGTTTTCACGATTCATGATTTAATTGATTATTTCTTTATCGGCTGAGAATTTGACTTGAATTGTTACTGTTTTTTGTGCTTATTTTTATGTGTGAGTGACTTGTGAAGTGTAGTTTTTTTACTTGAAGTCTTTTTTGTAAATGCTTGTTTTTGAATTTTGCTTGTTCCTTGTTCTTGAATTTTTTTAATTGTAAATTACGCTTGTTCATTCCTGAATTTTTACTTGTTTCAATTATTGGATTTTGTTTGATCCTCAGATTCTTGCTTGTTCCTACATGTGGTCGATCTATGAGTTTTGCTTTCTCATTGATGATTTTGGTTGCTCACTCTTAGTTTTTCTTGTTACTGCATGTGTTTAGTCTGAGAATTTTGCTAACTCACTTTGATTATTGCTTGTTCATTGTGAACTTGGTGTGAATATTGGTTGCTTGCTGTGAATTCGGTGTTAATAATATTTTTGTTTGTTATTTCAGCTTCGGATCGCAACGCTCACAGCTCTTTCTCGTCCTCAACTTCAACAGCAGGTAGTTTTCATCTTCTTCATAAGCAAGCATAATTACTCTTTAGTCTATGAAAAAAAGAGTTACTTGCTGTAATAAAGTTCAATGATCAAGCATTGTTATTTTTGACATATGTTTGGGTAGTAAAGTTATTACTTTGACATGTGTTTTTGAAAAATACTTAATAGTTAGTTTTGCAGTAAATTAACAAAAACTATCATTTTCTACTAGCCAACCATCACCGTAATCACAACTAAATAAGGGTGGCAAAACGGACCAAATAGCCAAACATAGCCATTTTGTCTGTATTTTATGGTTGGATGCTTGTTTGGACCTTGGGAAAAAGCTCAACTTTTGTTGTTTCTTATGATTTTCTTCAATTTCTCTGTCGATTCCCTCCATAGTTATTGATGACGTAAGATTGATCACATTCCCTCCATAGTTAATGATGACGAATTGATCACACGAGTCTTGTTCGGGTGAGTCTTTGAAATACTTCTATTTTTGTTTCTTTCAAATTATGTCATCATCAATAATTGTTAATTTCAATAGTAAGTAGTAACATCAAAATACAATATTATAGCACTAGCACTAACTCATTCATTTATGCATCAAAAATATAGTTAGGTAGATATATAACTAAGAAACACCAAGTGTGATGTTCTAGTTAAGAATATCAATACATGTCATAACAAAAGATACCAGATCAAAGTCTAGTTGGAATTCAAATGAGTAGATAATTTTTTTATTTCACTACACTGTGACATTGATAAGATTTCAATTTTGGAACGTTGGCCCAAAGAGTGAAGCTGGAAGGTAAAGAGAAAGGTGAGGTTAGTAATGTAGGTATCCATCTTAGAATTCTGTTAGAAAGGAGTAAGGGCAGATACATCTTTTTCTGATTAGTTGTGTACGTGGAAAGGAAATTGTGAACCTGTTGAAGATAAAGAGGTTTTGTTTGATTTTGTGAACAAGTTTCCATCTTCTAGGACACTGAATTGGAATGAGAGTTTTTCTGATTGTGGTAATTGGACTGGTGTAACTTGCAATCAATATAGGTCTATAGAGTTATAGCGATAATTTAAAAAACTTGTCTTTTCTTTATCTTTAGTTCAATAATTTGTCTGGGTCCTATTTTTGAATCAGCTTGGAAGAATCTTACTCTTGTTATTTGTCTAGTGTATTGGATTCAGATTTTTGTAATACATTTTTATACAATAAAGTTTTTTTTATGATAATTGAATAGGTTGGTATTTGTAAATATGTAGGTTTTGATGAATTCTTTTTTGAATTTAATTTTGTAAGATTTTTTATTTGAAAAACTGGTTTTACAATTGATTTATTTTATATAAAATTGGTTTTTAAAAAAAATAGATTTTTTTAAATAAAATAAACAATTGGTTTTGAGAGAAACGGGTACACAATTGGTTTCTTCAAAATTGCTTTTTTTTTTTTTTTTGTTGTGAGAAACCGATTTAGAACTAAACTGATTCACATGTAAACCGGTTTTAAAAAGTATTTATGTGTGTTTTTATTCTTCCTTTAGTTATTTAATTTTTGCTATTTAATTTTCGTTGCTTAAACTTTTAAGAAATGTTTTTAAACTGTAATTTAAATTGTTAAAAGTTTTCAAAACCATATTTTTTCAAACCAAACCATTCACTCCTCTCTTGTGTGTGAAATTTTAAGTCCAACAATTAGGACACAAAAACATTTTTGTTGATTTAATTAAAAAATGAGAGGTTTTTCAATAGTTTTTAGTGTGTGTTATTTATCCATAATATTTCTAGAAATATCCATGTGTCTTTACAAGACGTTAGTCACTTAGATGAACACGACCAAATAAGGTTTCACACTACCTCTCTTTCATACTCTGAAGTTTTAAGTCTTGGCATCATTGTCTTTTAATTTAGAGTCACACAAGAACTTTGAGTCTTTTTAATCAGGCTTGAGATATCTCCATGTTGATTATCATCATCTAAAAGACCGGGAGATTAAACCACAAGTGATCTTTCTGTCTTGACTTGAAAGTCGTTGAACTCTAGTGTTAACTTTAAATAGATGTCATAATCTTCAAAAGAATAGCTTGAATCGGGATGATAGCTTGAGCAACTATCTTGTGCATCTTTAATCTCTTGAGCTATCTTTAGTAGTTGGCTGACTTCAAGTGTTGTCATCTTCAAAACTAAGCACCTATTTCTTGACTTACATATTTTCTATCCATAAGCTTCACCATCTTGGATCACTTCTTGACTATACTTGAAAACACATAGATATATATTCTACCACTTTTTTATGATGAATACACATCTCTCATGGATATGGTATAAGCGAAAATAGATAGATAAATTTTATAGTGGTTAAATTTCCCCTCACATGAGTAAAGAGTATATTTTATTTCCCTTGAGAATATACTTCTCGCCCTTTGGCATAATTTAAGGAGCTAGAAAAGATGCTAGAAAGTATTTGTAAATATGCAAGAACATAATTTACATAAGTCAAAAATATCTAAAGAAGGGAAAATGTTGATATCAATTCAAATACTAGAATTCAAATAGAGACAATGGAAAATGCTAGGAATCTAGAAGGAAGGAAACTGTGGAAAAAATCACACACACTTAATTTCTAAAACTAAAACTTAGAAGTAAGACTAATTAGTGCCATTAATATCATCATCTATTGAGGCGTTTCTCTGTATGATAGTTATGTCCTTTTCCACAAGGGTATTGAAGATTGTATTATTATAAACTTAGCTTCTTATGGAATTCATACCATGACCCCTTTATTTGTTCACTTAGGGTTTATTCAACTTTAGAAAATGATTAGGTTAGTACATATACTAAAACCCTAATCTTGAAATCTCTTGATCTTCCCTTTTAATTCAATGCAATACCTTGTTGAAATTAGCTTGATTGCCATGATCTCTCCTTGTTTATCCACTTGTACATATGCTTGTTGATTTACACCTTTATACTTTGGTTATTGTCTTTGTATATATCATTTTTGAACTAACCCCACATGCATGAGATATTCATTTATCATCACGTCATACTCATACATACATGATATGATCTCGAGGTATGTCATCCCTTTTATTCATCAAGCTTCTATACCAGAGTTTACTTATATGTTTATACTCACCCTTTGATTGTATCCATGATACACATGCTATGTCTCACACACCACTTGAGATACTCACCCTTAAAAGCTTGTTTGAGATGTATGATTCCTCATTGAAAAATTCAAAGGAACGGGAATGGTATTAACTAAAATTGTCAAGGTACTTACTCTCTTTTCCTCCTCTTTTATTTTGTGCTTAGTATTGTTAAAACTTATCACCCTCCCTGTTTTAAAAATAGTTTTGTATTGTTAAAGCTCAACCTCTTTTAAATCAACCTTGGTTTTGTATTGTTAAAGTTTAACCACCACTCTTTTAAATCACTCTTGCCTCATATTGTTTAATTTAAGCTTTGCACCTTTTAAAACTTGTTAAGTATTGTTAAAGCTTAACATTTTAAAAAACCCGTTGAGTATTGTTAAAGCTCAACATCCAAAAAGATTTTTCCACTTGGCTCTTTATTTTTCCTTTTAAGGAGAACTACAAATGCTCTGACTTCCCTATTGTTAAAGGGGTATGTAGGCACAAGATGCGATGTCTTGCCGAGCATACTTTTAAAATCTTCTTTCCTCATCATCCCACTCTATTTCACATAAACAAAAAACAATAATACTAACAAATATATATTTTCAAAGTGGTTCGTGTAGAGTACTACAAATGTGAGGGATGCAAATACCTTTCCCTTGCATAACCAACCCCCGAACCTAAGATCTTTGTTTATTTTATTAGTTTTGATTTTAAAAAACTTCTTTGGATTTTATTTCGCTCTTTTTCCCATTTTCTTTGGAAACAATAAAGTGCGGTGGAGACTTTCACTAAAAATAACGAGCTGGGTTAATCTAATGGCCTCGATCTCAATTTTTCACCGCTATGTAAGCCTAAGATGATTGAGTGGCAAAGAAACTACTTTAAAGTGTAGTGTGTTTGCTACCTCAACTATCCAGGATTGAGGAACGTTAATTCTTATGATCGATCTTTTTTGAAAATTTACTTTCACTACTAACATTGATACAAAAAGTAATAAAATTTCTTTTATAGTACGGATGTTGGACTATCTCTTCTTACTTATGATCATTGTTTTGTCTATATACTGAAGATGGGAAAAACGATGTTCACCATCCTCAAATCTGTAACCCACCAACATACCCATATTAGTGGCTTTGTTCATCAAAACACTAAAAGCTTCCACAACTATTAAAATTATGAAAAGAGATAAAGGATCTCCTTGTCTTAAACCCCGACCCATTGAAAACTCTTTAGCGGGACTACCATTTACTATCACTAAAGATGATGAGGATCTTAGGCATTCTAGGATCTGCTTACGCCACTTCTCATGAAATCCTATATTTTCTATCATAAAAATTAGAAAATTCCAATCCACATAATCGTCTATTATTTCATTTACCATCATCACCCCGTCTAGATTCTAAAAAAGAAGAGAGTGTTAGCGGCAACCAAATGTTGTCGTAACCCTAATAACTAACCTTTGTGTGGTTTGATTTTATTAATAATTATAATTATATCATTATCATTACTATTATTATTACTATTTATTATTAAATAATTTAGTATACAATTTTGACTTTAGATTTCTTGCGTTAATTTATTTTAAATACGGCCTGCATGTCGTGATTTATTTTATTTAAATACAACACGTGTGTCTTAATTTTATTTATTTAAATACAACAAGTGTGTAGTATCATTTAATTAGTTAATTATTTATTTAAATATTATATTATTTGAGTTCAAGAGTCGAAGAGAATGCAACATCAAGTGACAACGTAGCAGGAGAAAGTTTGAGAAGCTTACTCGCGGGAATGTAATAAAATATTTTATTTATTTTTAGCATTTTAAGTGGTCATAATAGTATTACCAAATTTTATTTTATGTATGTGATGCATAAAATGTATGTTATATGCGAGTGTATGAGAAACACAACTAGGTGAGATCAAACTTAATGAAAATATCTTCAATTAAATATTAATTTAATTGTTTTTCAAAATTTAAAACTAATCAAGACTAGTATCGAATAATGTAGGTTTTTCCTACCGCGATGTGCATGTTTTATATTAGTAGGGTATGATGGAATAAATGTAGTATCTAATTGCTAAATTTTAGGGTTTGAATTAACTAAATTAATTATAATAAGATTATATATGTTTAGAAGCAAGAGTTGAGAATAATCCATATGATATATTAGAATAAGAAGTTATTCATTCAACTAATAAAATTTGAGAGTATTATTAGATACAATTGGAAGGAGTTCTTACCTAAATAACTGAGTTTTGTGTAATTTGTCTACCGCAGACTTAAAACAAAGTGAAATATGAATCTCGAACCACGTACTAGAAATTCTTCCAAAAAGATTTTCTTTATCAAATATTGAGGGTATTTGATTTGAGTAAAGATACTGGGATCATTTTAATAAAAGTCCTTACTAAAATGATTTTGATATAATCTTTTTTTACAAGTTTTCTAGTTAGAAGTTATTGCATTTTCATTTTATATTTTAATGTGAAATGTCCTTAAGAAGGAGATATGCTTCAGAGAGGACTTTATAAGTTGGTGCAAAAATTAAGAATTGTTCTCAAGTACGAGAAAAATTGTGTGTCCTCAAGCAAATAATTTGAAAAAACCAAATATAACTAGATTCGAAGAATGATGCTTCTGAGAACTCTCAAGTTGAATTTCTAAATATAACATGTATCATTATTGTAGTCATCATAGAGAAAGATATGATCATTAACCTTAAGGATTTTTTTTAATAAGAACTACAAGATATGAGAAATGTAAAACTTCCCAAGGTTTTCTATACAATTTAGAAATGTAAAACTTCCCAAGATAGAAAGTTAAATCATATACTTTTACATCATGCGTATGCGATACCATATCTTTATCTCACATTTATATGAATTTGTAGAGGCTTTAAAGAAGTAGGACATTTATTATAATTTGAGCCAAAAGAGTTTATGATTAGACTTAAATTAGAGTCTAAAATGAAACCAAATAATTGCTATTAAGTTTCATTTAATAATAAAAAAATTAATTTTAAGTCTTGTATTGACAAAAGTTGAAATGCATGTTTTAGTAATAGGAGAATTGTTGTTCCAATTATCCAAATAATGTTTTTATGCTAATCAAGTTGTGGATTTGAGTTCCGTTATCTTGATAAGCTCATCTATAACAAACGTCGGATGGATCAAATAAGATTTGAACCTTATGTATATCAATTGCATGAATGTTTAGTCCAAATAAGTGAGATATGCATTTCTAAAGTCTATGTGAATGGATTATATGACTCATTTGGTTTTATAACATTTGATATATGAAAGTATTAATTTTGGAATATGTTTCCGGTATCCTAATCATCGACTAAAGTGAAAGGATATATGATATATCTTAAATGTATACATGTATGGTGTATATGGACATATATTTGCTATAAATTTGTTTCTCTTACTCACTACAATAAATAACGCTTTTTGTGACAAAGCTTTCACCTCAGCTATAAAAAAACCAAGGTATTATGTCAAGCTCGCCATATTTTATTTTTAAAAAAAATAAAAACAACATATTCCCTCGGTTTCTAATAAAATTGGAGAGAAAAATAAATCAGGACACGTTTCGAATCCCACCTAAGGATATTTTTATATTTTTATTTGTTTATAAGTGAATAATAAATGATCTAACTCTTCGGTTTTCTTAAAAACGAGGGATAACATAATCATATTTTACTATAAAAGCACTTGTTAAATATATTTTACCTTAATCATAACTTATATGTTGCCGCCCCAAACTAGTACGCATCATTCTTTGAGATGGTTTGCAAGACTGAAAAATCTTCAATGTTCTTTTATCCTTGAACAAAACTTTATTTATGCCTTTGCAATCTATCTCATATAATGGTATTGGTGTTGTATTTTTGAAACAACTCTCTATTAAAGAATGTTGGAAAAGTTCCTACGTAGATTGCAAGTGCAGAAAATCATTCCTGCTTCCAAGTTAAACCAAAAAGATTGGTCAACCTTTGAAAAGATATATGTAATTGTTGTAAATAAGGACAAGGTTCAATTTCAATCATTACTTTGATACTTGAGGCAAATAACAATAGTAACCAAAATAAATGGCCTTCGGCAATAATAACTAATAAGTAGTAATTATAAAAGAATAAAGCGATAAAAGACAAAAGATTTGTTTACCCAGTTTGATCAAAAGATCTACTTTTGGGAGAGAGCAACTCTCCAATTCACTATATTCTAAAAGTTGTTACAAGATTACACATGAGTTACAAGAAAATAGCCTTCACCTTCAGAGTTCCCAAGAACAACCGTGAAGGCTCCCAAGAATAAACTCCTATTTTTTACCTAAGTATTTTTCAACCTCTCCAACTCTTAATATATGAATCACTCAAACTCAAGGTGTTTAGAAGTATTTCTCAAACCCCTAAGATAACTCCAAAGGGTTCTAAAAACTTTTGTCTTTCTATGTTTTTCCTTTAGAATACCATAAATCCTATAAACCCTAAGATTGTCACCCATATAAAACACTGGAGAGATACATATTTAAAATTACAAAAACCAACCTACAAAGCCCAAGACACAACCCATTAATTATTAGAATAAAATATTATAAATATCTTATAATATATTTTATACTGTATTGATTTAGACTATTTCTAAATTAATTTATATCCAATGTTCTAACATTAAATAGAGGATCCACAAACCAAACCGGTCAAATCTGACATCTGCAAACCGTCTAATTCAGACATTCTTTTTGTTTTTCGGTTTCCTAATTTTTGATAATCTCGAAATATATTTTCTTTCTCTTCATCTACAAAGGATTTAAGGCACACTTCAACATCAACAAAATCTAGAATTGCAGCGATGTTGATGAATCAAATTTTTTTTTAATATTCTCTGTAAACAATGTAATGTTTAAAAAAATAGATATTATTCACCTTGATTTTATTTCAAAACTGAGGGGCTTACTTATTTTATTTTATTTTTCTATTTAAAATATAAAATATGTTTCCCATCGGTTTTTTTAACAACCGAGAGAATATGTTACACAACAACAACAAATCTCTACCCTACAATCTTAAAGGAACAACACTGAAGATATTGTCAAGACATCAATCCACAACAAACTATCTACATCCATCACTATATATATTTCTTGTGAAAGAATTTGCCTTGATAACATTTTCTCAAGATAATGAAATTTTGGAACTTAAAAAATTTTGAAAAAGTTCTCAGTGATGGATTGTGAGTGCAGAAAAAATATTTACAATGTTTGGAACTGATATTTCCTCACTTGGAGTAGATAATTCTTTAAAAGTTGATTGCATGCAGTTCATAAAACTTTAAAATAATGAGAATAAAATGTATCCAACAAGATTTGGATTAGAGAAATGATGTGTTATTCTCCAAGAACAACAACTACTATGATAACACTACATTTGTCGTAATAATGTAATTTAATATTCTGTGTAAACAATGTAATGTTAAAAAAAAGCTTATACACCTTTTAACTCGGTTTTGTTAGAAACTGAGGGAATAGTTTTGGCGTGAAAATTGAGAACATTGATCACTGTCCTTAAACAAACCTGTGTCTTCCATTTCTTGAGTATTAACGCTTGTTGCACCCCAATTTTTGACCACTGAGATCCCACCATAGCTTAGATATTAGGATCATCATTGTCATCATTATCATCATGCATTTATCATTGGCTAACCAAAAATACAAAAAAAATATTTGTTGCTTGTGTCCTAAGACAAGAGATTGATCAAGAAGAAATTGAGCCAACTAGGGTTTTAATGCCCCCAAAGAAATTTAACATTCTTCTATTATTCAAAGGATTCTTAAATCAAAATCAAAACCCAAGGATAGTTCAATTCAAGATCAATCACTTTCAGGTTCATCAGAAGCTCCAATTAGGGTTTTTGACCTAATTTCTTTGGAGGGTTAACTTTTAATCAGGATATGGTTCCAAGACTCAAAATATGATTCAAGGGCATCCCAATCAACATTATAATCCATTCATATCATTCATTTGAAGAGGATATCTTGATTCATTTGAAAATCACAAAACTGCAGTTCATTTGGAAAAAGTCAACTATGCAAGTCAACTTTTGACTTTTGAGAAAAATAGTCAACCATGGACTTTTAAGGATCCAAATCATCATCATATGGATATTTAAGATATTTGATCAAAGAAAATTCAAAGAATTCATCAAGAATCAAAAGGTCAACAAAAAGTCAAACTAGGGTTTTAAAGTGTATTTTGACCTAATTCATGGATCTCCAAATTTTGCTTACACACTCAAAAATATCCCAACATGAAAGTTGTAGATCTTGGCAAAACAAACAACTTATCACATTGGAACTTTTTTCAAAAAGTGATTATTTTAAGAGATATGGAATCAAGAAGATAATTTTCAAAGACTTAGAAAATTTTTCAAGTGTTATACTTGGATTTTTTCTTAACTTTATGGTCATTTTTCTCAATGATCCAAAAGGAGTTTGAGGAAACTTTCAACTACTCATTTGAAATATGTAGCAAAGGCTTTCCAAAGAGCTAAGTAGCATGAAAATTCATGGCTCCATTCATGAGATATGATTTGGTCAATATGCCACCATGAACACTTGAAAATGAAGAAGAACATGAAGAAAGTGAAGAAGTTATGAACCAAACTTGTTCAAATTTGAAAGATTCCTTTCTTGCAGCCCATATAACTTGTTCAAGACCATAATCAGAAGATTACACTTGCTTTTGAGCTATAATCCAAGTGTTTAAGCCATTATCCAGTTGATCATTCCATTAATGGCATAAAGATCACACTTCCATTTTGATAAAGAGGCTTTATGCACAAAGTCCACTCTCCTTGAGCCACTACAATGTATCTTCTGCATCAAAAGCAATTTGAATCTCACAAGCAATCCTCTAAGATCATATCAAAGTCCTTGCAAGCATGCTTAAAGCTTTTACCTCACCATTGAAACCATAACTTTCTCATTTCTTCACAAAGAAGCAACATGGTACAAAGTCACATGGGAGCTTCAAAATTCTGAACTGTTTCCTCCCAGAAACCCTAATTATTTCCTATACATAGAGGGCATTACTCATTGCATCAATTACACCAGAATTGTTCAAGTCATACCTCACTTGAAATACTCCATTTTTCCATCTTTTCACTTTTATAGTGAATTCTTGTTCTAAGAGTTCTGGGTGTCAACTAATAGTTTAGACAACTCCTAAACATCATTTAGAATGTGTTTATACCTTCCTTAGCCTTCCAAACACTTCCAAACCAAAAATCACTTTTTAACCTCCATTAAAGGTCTTTTAAGGTCTTAACTTGCCATTTTTCAAACCAAACATTTCTAAGCCAAGTTAACCCTTCAAACAACTTCTAATACCTTTA
The DNA here is from genome assembly GCF_029867415.1 of Vicia villosa. Classification (NCBI taxonomy): domain Eukaryota; kingdom Viridiplantae; phylum Streptophyta; class Magnoliopsida; order Fabales; family Fabaceae; genus Vicia; species Vicia villosa. The sequence continues at coordinate 222,303 of NW_026705920.1, forward strand.
TAGAAAATGTACCATATCCCTAAACACAAGCCAAACACCTACAAATCAAAATCACCTTTCAAATTTTCACTTTGAAGAACCTTTGAACCAAAGTTTGGAATTTAAGTTTTACTCGTGCATTTGAGGCTTTTTGAGTTTGATAGCTTCTAAACATCATATAGAAGCTATTTTAACTTCTGTTTAGCATCTGGAACATCATTTCCATAGCTAACTCACCATAAGTTTTTCTCTTCCAAGTGGAAATCGAATTTTGTTTGGCAAGAACTTTCAAGCAAATCTAATCATTGCAATAGCTTCCTGGTGGTTTGTTGAAACTTTCTGAGTCCTTGATACATTCCTAGGTCATCTCAATTGCTCTCCAGACCTCCATTTTCAGAGGTATGTGACTCAACTTCGAGCTCCCTCGAAAGGAGCTCAATTCATGTAGTTCTTGTTACCAAAATGCTCCATTTTACATGTTGATTGATAGCCCTAAGGTTCTGGACATTGATTGTTTGAATTAAGAGTTTAATTTTAAAATTCATTTTAGGGTTCATAGCTAAATCCCAAAAATTCTCAAGTTTGATCATGTTTTAGTTTATGTTAGTTATGTGGTTGAAATCATGGTGAAAATGGATTAGATTGCACTTTTATTTTGTTGAATTTGGTTAAGATTCTAGAAATTTGCTTTGATGTTGTTGTTGCTGTATTCTTCGCGCGAGGAAGAAGATGAAGTTTTTTAAACTTCATTTTGGCGCGCGTGTTTTAAATATATTGAATGGTGTGTGTTCATTTGTGACTACGTCGTACACAGCTCACTTGGTTACCACTCTCCCACTCAAAGCGCCTTTGACCCTTAGGTCTGGGGTTTGAATCCCCCTCGCCCCAGACCTTTTTTCCTATTTTTTTTAGTTTTCCAAACTCTCTTATTTTCATATATTTTGAACTGATTGTATTGTGTTATCGCCACACACGCCTAGCTGAGTTGGCTGAGGTTTTGTGCATTGATCCTAAGGGCGTGGGTTCAAACCCTAGTAGTGGCCACACCCCTTTATTTTTTTTATCACTCTTTTTTTTAGCTTTTTCTCTCAACTTCAAAAAATCATAACTAATTTAAAAATGTGTATTTTTGAGTGATTATTTTTCCTATGTGTTATTTAACTTGTCTATTTTCATGTCATCATTTAAAATCACAAAAATATTTACTTTATCATCATTTTAAAATTAATCAAAAAACAAGTCTTTTAATATTAAAAAATCTACAAAAATATGTTTCCTTTTGAATATTTTTCTAAAGTGACTTAGTATATTTTTGTAAATACTTGTTTAGGGTTAGGTTAGAATGTCATTGACTTTCTCATGTACCCTTAGACCAATTCTCTTAAAGGATTAGGTATTTAACAATTAAAATCAATTAGGTCTAGGTATTTCTTTAGAAACCCGAATTAAAAAACCTTAGGTTTAAAACTCTAACCAAAAAATTTGCAACATGTTGATCTTTGTTTATCCATGTTTATTTGTGCTTGTACATACTTGTTGACTTTAATCCGTGCTTTGTACTTAAATGATAAACCTTGTCTTGTACATATACTTGTTGATTTTATATCCAAGTGATTTGTACTTATTGTTATATTTTGTTTATCTAACCCAATGTTTAATCATCACATTAATCATTCATCATTCATACATGATTTGAATCCAAGTGTTTAGATATATCCACCTCTTACTTGTTAATACTCACTTGTTTGTTCTTGTACATACATGAGGTATTTATTGTTAATTGTTTAAGCTTGATGTTTTATCGAAAGGATGGGAATGATATTGACTAAATTGTCAAGGTACTTAAATTCTTTTGCAATCTCTTTTACTTTTGTGTTAAGTATTTTAAAGCTTTTCACTTGTTTATGGTTTAGTATTGTTAAAGCTTAACCAAAACCCTTTTGTTTTGAAACCTTGGTATTAAGAATAGAATTATTCCCGGTGAAACTATTGCTGATCCATTGATCTTGTTTTTAAACCTTGGTGTTAAGAGATGAATTATTCCCGGTAAAACTTCTCTTAACCCATTGACCTTGTATTTTTAAAGCTTGGTCCTTCTTTACTTTGTTTTAAACTTGTTAAGTATTTTAAAGCTTAACCTTTTAAACTTACTAGTAAAGGACCCGTGCGCCCGCACGGGTCACGTAAAGTCGATAAATATTAAATAAATATTATATAGTTATGATTAAAAAATGTATATTAATTTATACGAATTAATAGAAAAAAATTTCAATGTTGATTGTCATACAAATATTAATTTAATGTATTAAGTTGTAGTAGTTGTCATGATAAATATAGATTTGTTAATTGCTATTAGACCAAATATATGGTAGAAAAACATGTTTGTCCCGCCGGGTATGCCTGTAATTTTTATTAACAAATATTATAAAATAAAATATATTATATACCAAAAAAACATATTGGTTTAATAATTTGATTAGATTTAATAAATTAAATAATATTATGTTTGTTAAATTTGTGTAGTAATTTAGAAGTTATATGCTATAGTAATTCAGAAGTTATTAAACATATGATCTCTAATATTTGTTCAATTTAAGTAAATATTTTGTCGGCCCGTCAGAAAAATAGGTTCGGCCCATCGAGTATGGCTATAATTTTTAAATTCTTGTGTATTGTAAATTTATGAATTCTGTTGATATTATATGATTTTATCATCTAATATAAAATAAAGGCTAAATTACAGTTTTAGTCCTCCTGTTTTGGTATTTTCATGATATTGGTCCCCCTATTTTCTTTTTAAACAGTTTTAGTCACATGACCTAACTAGAACAGTACATGAACAGTTGGTTCAAAATTGGGATGGGGGACCAAAACTGTTTAAAAAGAAAATAGGGGACCAAAATCGTAAAAATACCAAAACAGGAGGACCAAAACTGTAATTTAGCCTAAAATAAATTTAAACATAGTTAAGTTGTATAAATAACAATGGTTGAAAAACTAAAAGAATTTTTTTTGAAAAATTGAATGTGATAAGTAAATTATAAAAAATAAAATAAAATCGAATTTGGTAAGTAAATTAATTAATTTTTACGTGAGAAAATTTTAATCTCAATTTTAAACTGAAATCTTATCCTTCCATTTTTACGTGTGAAAAATCTAATCCCAATTTTAAACTTTTATGTCCCTAATTGTAATTTAATTTCCTAATAATTTATAACTATTAAATACTTATAAAAATATTCTTCATGTCCTATTAAAAAAATGTTACATTCAAATCTTTTATTTTCATGAACTTAAAGAGAAGAGAGATATTGAATTGTGTGTTTCTATTTTTTTTTTTTTGAGAATGAAGAGATTGTGTTGTATAGTAATTTAGAAGTCATTAAACATATGATCTTTAATATCTAATCAATTTAAGTAAATATTTTGTCGGCCCGTCAAAAAATATGTACGAATTAAAAGAAGAAAAAAAACTTAAATGATGATTGTCATATAAATATCTTAAATGACGGTTGTCATATAAATATCTTCTATTTATCTTAATAAAAATATTTGGATCATAAAAAAAATTCATAATTTTTTTTCGAACTATTACCATAAATATTTTTGTAGAAAATGTATAAAATAAACCTCTAATTAGTATATAATAAAGTAAATTGAATGGAAAGAATATATTGATTAATGAAATAAAAAAGATACGACACAAAAAAAATTCATTCTACTTAATAGAATATAAATGATTTTTTTACGGCTGTTATGACACACAAACAATTAAAATAATTATTTTACTAACCTAATTGAGATATTTATTATTAACACACATTTATCATAACAAAATAATAATAAAAGACAAAAAATAACTGTTTAATCACATTAATTGGAACATAATAAAAATAAATATTAATAATAATAATAATTAAAATTTTAATACTAAAATTAGTATAAAAATTGAAATCATAAATGTAATGAGAAGGTATTACTGTAGTCTCCCTAAAAAAAATATTTTTTGGCTGGTTAAGGTTGGAACAAACAACGAAATAAATTTTTTATTAATTACATTATGTTAAGGTAACGACAATTAATATAAGGATGAATTATTGTGGATTTTTACTATGAAGTGTAATAATGAAATATATTAATGGGAATACATGTATTAAAAATAAAAAAGATTTTCCTTTTTATTATTTTAAATTGGAATACATGTATAAAAAAATTAAAGCTTCAAGCCTCAAAGAAACTAATGAAAAATTAGGGGACTTTACGTCTCCTAAGCCAAAATGATAATGATAAATGGACATTGAAACTAATGATTTTGTAAAGATAGGAACTAAATTTTGGGAAAATCAATGGGCCATAATCATAATAAAATATGTAAATTATAGTTTAAAATATTTTGGATTTTGAATACGGAGAGTCATTGTTGCAATAATCAAATATATTGGAATATATGTATTAAAAACATTTGTTTACATTTTGAATACCTGTATTAATTACATTTATCAAATACATTAATTGGAATATAATATTAGCCCCTCTTTTACCTTGATATATGGAAATTTTACCTTATATAGGGTATAATGTTTATTATTTTGAAAATTAATTAGAAATTTAGTAAAAAATTATAATTAAGGGAATTATACCAAGGCGATTATAATTAAGGGTATAATATTATATTAACTTTGACAATAATACTAATATGATTTTATAATTGGTATTTAATAAAAAGATATAGTCATAAATGAAATCAAAAAGATATGACACAAAAAGATCTATTATATTTAATAGAAAGTAAATAAATTCTTTTTACGGTATTAATCAAAAACAAATATTTTTAGAATTTTTTTAGAAAAAATATTAACATTTTATTATAAAATATACAAAGTTATATTACATGTATTAAAATTATATTATCTCATTCTTTAGAATAAATATTAACATTTTATTATAAATAATAAAAATAATAATAAAGCTTTGTAATTTCTTTTTTTTGAGCTGACCCTCTCTTGTACCCAAAAAAATGTATATTATGTCATTCAATAAAAAATTATATATTATTGTGAAATTACATTAGCATTTAAAATTGAATGATAATAAAATATATTAAATTAATTGTTTGTTGTTTCTTAGGAGAAATTATCCAAATTTTACCGACATGATAATAATCACCAAATTTGCGTAACCTAAAACCCATTGGCATATTGGATAATAAAACCTAGCAAGAGACCCGTGCGTTCGCACGGGTCGCGCAAATGTAATTATAAATAATAAATAAATATAATATAATAATGGTTAATAAAAGTATATAAGAGATATATAAATTAAGTAGCCTCGTTCAGTAAAACATAAATGGTTTAGTAAAAAGAATAAATGTCATAATTAATTAATCAACTACCCAGGCATTTATACGGATCGTAAAATATCATTATAAATAATAAATAAGTATAGTATAGTGAATTAGTGATGGTTAAGAAAGTATATAAAAGATATATAAATTAAGTAATCTCGACCCGTCAAAAATGTATAGTTTAGTTCAAAAATAAATAAAATAATTAAGTAGTCATTTATCCGTGTTTTCGTACGGGTCGCACAATATCGTCAAAAATATTAAATAAATATAGTATTTTGATGGTTATAAAAATATAATATTTGAAATTCTGAATCTCATATAAACATTAATTTAATATCAACATATAAAAGATAAATAAAATAATTAAATAGTTATCTATCAGTAGTAAATAAATAATATATAATTAATATATTACATATATTTTTAAAAAGAACATAAAAAATAAAGAATATTTATAGATAACACTATATCAGGTGCAAATATTGCATTAAAATTGTCTTTAAAATATACCAATGTTAATAATAATGACTATTGCAATTCTTAACATTTAACACCACTATTTATGAAGAAATTGTCTAAATTAAATATAATATTAATTTACCCTATTGCACTTCTTAACATTTCAAATATTACAGTACTGCATCAATTAATTTCTTATTTTTTTTCAAATATTCCTTAATGATTTACTATTCTTGTATTTTATTTTATAAGTTAGTTGTTTAAAATTTTTTGATTTTTAATTATAAACAATTTGAGATAAATGTTTGAAAAAATTCTAAAAATTTAATATATGGATTAAAAAACCTATATTTTGTCGGCTCGTTAGAAAATATGATCTACAATATCGGTTCAATTTAAGTAAATATTTTGTCGGTCCGTTAGAAAAAAAAAGGTTCGGCCCGTCGGGCATGCCTATAATTTTAAAAAATTTCCGTATTGTAAATTTATGGATTCTATTGATATCATATGATTTTATGATCATATATTAAATAAATATTTATGATATTTTTTTAAAATAATCATGTGAGAATGAATTTAATTTAATTTATATAATTTTTAAAAAACAATCACACTTTCCTCATCGCTCAAACTCACAATCCTTAAAATGTAGTTTGACATGCACTACAACAATCATTAAACATATTATCTTGAATATATGTTTAATTTTAAAAAAAAAATTGTCGGCAAAATATATGTTTAATTTTTTATATAAATTTGATAGTAAGCATATGTAGTTAACTTGATAAATATTAAATTTTATATTATTATTATTATTATTATTAATAATAATTAGATGGGGATTCAAAATTCTTATTATAGTAGTTGATATTTGTATCAATATTATAGTAATTAAGTAAATATTTGAATCAATATGTATAATCTTATATATTTGATGTATTAATTTTAGTGAAGGTTCAATTAAAGTCATAGCAAAATTTTATATGAATTAATTAAAAAAAATATTATAGTGAAAATAATAAGATAGTAAACTATAATTAGGCATTTATATAAAATATATTTGGCCATCAAACTCATCCAGCGTTTTCAATCAGATGCAATGGCACTGGGATAATGTATTGTTTCCAAACTCCAATAGCCATATCATAAGAAATAACCCAAAAATAAGTTATAATTCTTTTACACCATTGAGAGAGAGAGCAATTATAGAGAGACATATTTCTATAAAATATGATGCATCATTTCTCTCCGGATTAACTTGAAACATGGTTTAAAGCTGCAAACGTAAAGTTGAGATCAATATTTATACAGACATCAATCTTTATCATTTTACCTAAATATAATGTATAAATAAAATATACAAAAACGTTACAACAGAAAATAATTGAATAGACCATCAAAATTAAAAAAATATCAGTTTACCTACAGAAAAACAAAGAAAGGTTTACATGCTTAAGAATAAAACAAATCAATACAAACTGAACCAATAACCATATATATTATAATAAAGAATTAAACTATGTCCTTTAAAAATGTATTCATCTTTAAACATCAACTTCAACATGCACAACCACTTCCCTACTTCTAAAGGCTACTGCTTCTAATGGACCTTCAAAAATTCCTCGAAAATAACTGCGATGAAATAACAATGTTTTGTCGAATCATTAAATATATTTAATTTATTCATAATTTTCAAGAAAAACAAAAGGTATATTCTTAGCTACGTAGTTCATGTTCATTTTCTGATGCAATTTTAGACACATAAAAATGTATCATCAACATTGTAACTCTCTTTAGCAGAGGTATCAAAATAAGGTAGGTTGCTCATAGAAGCACGCCAATCCCTAGCTTTTTTCTCCCTAAATTCTAAACCATAAACAAAAAAAAATAATCAAGTCGTTCTTGTATCTTTCATCAGTTTCAAATCTCACAAAATATTCAAATTAGTACCAAATCATCCAAATCAAAACCTGCATAAACTCATTTCAATTCAGTCCCAAAATTGCACCATAAAACAAATCAAGATCAAGCCTTTCCTCATTAGATTCAATCTCAAACCGACACAAAATCATTCAACTCTAAAGTAAATTATTTACAATTAAATGTCAATACCCTAAAGTTTCATTATAAAAGCAGTACAGATCTATGGAGAAGAGGAGGGGGCGGAAAAATTGAAAAAACAGTGGAAAGGAACCAAAAATTCCCTGAGAAAAGAAGAAGCTCCGAAAAAATAAGAACAGAGGGAACCAAAATCCAAACCACATATCATCACCAAGTTTTAAACTCTTTCAAATTATATATACAACATGAACCTTGTCTATCAAATGTTGAGTATATTTACATCACATACCAAAACACAACAATCAGCACCTCTAAAAATGTAGCACCAAGACTATGAAACCTTTCTTGTCGTGCATTATTCCAAATCTGCCACAACATAATAATACAAATTAGTAGATCCCCTTCTAATAATTATTAATTTCACTGATTATAAAAATACACATGAAAAAAATCAAATCTCAAAACAAATCGATAAACTAAAAACTTAAAAACATGGACATGTAACGTATACAGAAGAAGAACGATCAAACAAACAATCAAAATTCAAAAAATCAATACAAACAGAGAGATGGAAGGAACCTGCTTTGCAGATGATGGTGGAAGAGGGAACGGAAAAATTATTTTGCAGAGGATGGTGGAAGATGGAACGAAAGGCAACCAAACAAAACCACAAATGAAATCAGCCATTTGGTTAAATAAATGGTAGGATCTGGTTTGAATGAATGAATAGAAGAGAAATGACAAAGGTATGTTGTCTTTTTCCAACGCCCAATTTCCTTCAAAAGAGAAAAAATACGTTTAATAAGAGTACAAAGAAGAGAGGGTTTTTGGTTTTAGGGTTTGGGAGTTTTTCTTTCTTTCAGTTGTCAGAGCATATAAAAGTTGTTGTTGTTGCTTATTTATTTGGAGAGGTTTGGAATACGTAAAGTTGATGTAGAATGATATCATTGACCCCTTGGAATTGGGTTCAATAGGCAAACGAAATTGAATGATAGGAATGGAAAAGGTATGCAAATTTGAAATTATGCAGACTTCACTTGGCTCTATGTCTGCATGACCCAATGAAAATGCACCGATGCAATAAAAAAGCGTGTTCCAATAAAGAATTTTGCATTAAATTGGATGTTGGAATGTAATCATGATTAGAAAATTTATTTATTAATTAAAATATTAAGGGAGATGCAATTACAACTTTGTCCCCGTTTATCATCCTCAAAATAGTGATTAAAGGGATAATTATAGAATTTCATATGTATTCTACTTTATTATATTAAAAGTAGATTAGGTATTTTAAAGCCTAATTCCTTTTCCAAAATTGTTAAGTATTTTAAAGCTTAACCTTTTAAACTTATTAGGTATTTTAAAGTTTAATCTTTTTTTAAACTTGTTAAGTATTTTAAAGCTTAACCCTCTTTTAAAAAAATGTTGTGACTATTTTAAAGCTCACACCAAAATGCGATATTTTATCGAGCTCACTTTCAAAACCTTCTCTTCCCATCCCCACCCTCTATTTCAAACAAGTTTTTTCACATAGGATTTTCGAAAAAAAAGATTATTTATAAACAAAATAAAATAACACAAAAACAAAGAGGTTCCCATGGAGTAGGGGTGGCAAAACGGGCTGTGACCCGCCGGGCCGGCCTGCGCACCCGCCAAAAAATGGCGGGTTGGGTTGGGATTTTAGGCCCGCCGCTCGCGCAAGCCCGCCCCGCCAAAACCCGCCGCCCGCCATAGCCCGCCCCGCCAATGCCCGACAAAGCCCGCCGCTTCTCCAAATTTCTCTGTTTTTTAGTTAATTCTAGTAATTTCAATTCTTGATGGTTTATTTTATATATTTATTTGTAAATATATGTAATATTTTTTTAAGTAAAATTTGTTAAAAAGTTGCTTTTATAAAAAATTGTTTTAAAAAATAAGTGAAAAATTTAATTAAAAGGTAAAAAAACCTATTAATCTATTAAAAGAATGAAAAAGATATATAAATAAAAATAGGCGGGCATGATTTTTGTGCCCATTTCACTTGGCGGCCATGTTCGCCCCGCTCGTTTTTTGGCGGGCTTAAGGCGGGGCGGGCGGCCCGTTTTGCCACCCCTACCATAGAGTACCATGGATATGAGGGGTGCTTAATACCTTCCCCTTGTATAACAAATCCTCCGTAGCCAGAACTCTGATAAGTTTATTAGTTTTGATTTTAAAAACTTCTTTGGGTTTTATTCGCTCTTTCACCCATTCCTTTTTGGAAATAATAAAGCGCGGTGGCGACTCTGTTTAAAAAGAGCTAAGCCTTCCGATGACTCTAGTCTCACCAAATTCACCGCTAAAATGCTCAAGACACTTCCATCAGTGATCCATGTGAAATCTAACAGGTATCTATTATAAAAGCATTCTGAATATTAATAATTGTTAATGAAACATATAACATCGGTAAAGTTCTCTATGATGGATTGTAAAAGTAGAAAACAAATTGTGTTTAAGGTTTGTGTTCTCCAATAATCAATTTTATTACGGTGTTCTTTAATAATCATATATTCATTCATTTAACTAACCTTTATTTTGTTTTACATCAGAAACAAATAAATGCAGAAGGGATCTAGAATATATTGCATCCAACATTTTATCTTCCCCGACATTTCAATCAAACGAGGATTCAACATCTGATCTTCACCAACAGTGATGGCAATGAATCAAATTCAAAATTAGATATATATATATATATATATATATATATATATATATATATATATATATATATATATATATATATATATATATATATATCAATGTTAGTCCTCGATGATATTAATAAACCTAGAGGTTTGATGCTCTAGTTTTGAAAATATTAAAAGTGAAGAAGTTGGGGTTCCAACTCATGTGCATAAACATTTTTCCCTCGGTGTTTTAAAATCGAGGGGTAAAGTTGATAATTTTCATGACGCCCATCGTTACCTTGCTTCTTTTACCGAGGTTAAATGCATTTGCATCCAAGGTAAAATGTGTTTTTTGTAGTAGTGACTTCATTTACATTAATGATAAATTCGATAATTATAGATTTGTGTATGTGATATAAGTTAGAATTCATTATGGTCCATACAAATAACCGTTGTGATAGATGATAGGTTACATGCTTCGATTCCCAGCACCAATAATTTTTTATTTTTTCGTTGCAAAAAGGGTTTGTCCTTATACGCTTATAAATATATTAAAATTAAAATACTCAGTACCACGATTATTACCAAAACCGTTGTGAATAGTTTTTACATTTGATCACGGTTTTTGTTAATAGTTGTGGTGATAAGTTTTACACACACACACACACACAAATATATATATATATATATATATATATATATATATATATATATATATATATATATATATATATATATATATATATATATATATATATATATATATATATATATATATAAGCGAAGTTATCAAGCTTTAGCACAAAATAGTCGTCACAGTCAAAACAAAATCCTAACATCTCTCTATTATATATGCAGTGAACTCGTACTCATAAGCTTCTTCATACTAAAAGGCAAACAAGTTCTTACGCATTATCTTTCTTCTTCTTCATGAGATTTCTTCCATGTTATTCATACACTTTCTTCCATTTTTTTATGTATAGTTAGTTTTTCAATTTTTATTTATTTTTCATACGCTTTCTTCTTTATCATTCCATTGGATATTACAAAGGGTTTTTACTTGGCATGATTTTAGTATTTTTTGGGTTATTTCTACTGGGATCTTTGTTTTTGAAATGGATCTCAGTTACCATATTTGTTCCATGTATGACACTAGTTCTTCTTAAAAAGGGTTTTCACTTGGCATAATTTTCTTATTTTTTGAGTTATATCTACTTGGAACTTTGTTTTTTAAATGGATCTCAGTTACCATATCTGTTGCATGTATAACACTAGTTTTATAAATGATTTTTGTGTGATGTCTCTACTTGGATTTTGAAGATGATAGAGACATCACTTATTAGATGACTAGCTAGTCTATGTGGTTGTGTTAACTTGCTTTCTAACTGTTTCAACTAACTACACCACGTGTTGTTTGACTTGTAGGAAAAGTGAATGAAAATGATTAACTCAAGAAAGTGCATACTATGGTTGTGATACACAAATATTTTGTGTTGTTATGGAGAAAAATACAAGAAGTATGAAGCTATTGTGGAAGATTCATCTACCACAAAAAGTATGAAGCTATTGTGGAACCATATCAACACAAAGTAGATCAACTTCAGTTCATTTTGAGACAAGTAGATTATTTCTTCATCTTCATTTTCCACAAATCTTTTCAATTAAAAGTATATTCATAAAACATTTTAGGGAAAATAGCTTTTTCGCCCCTGCCATATAGGCGATATTTAAAACCCCCCTCATAAAAAAAAAGTTGCATGGATTGCCCTAACATTTGAAGATTCTCTCATTTTTTACCTTCATCACATCTAGTCGTCAAAAAAACTAACGTGGCAGGTATTTTTTTTAATTTTATTTTTTTTGTTGATATGTGAAAACTAGGGGTGTTCGCGGTGCGGTTTGGTTCGGTTTTGAGCATAAAAGTCATCCTAACCGCGAGATAAAAATGCATGCGGTTCGGTTTGGTTCGGTTAATTTTTAAAAAGTCATCCAAACCAAACCAAACCAATGCGGTTAGAATCGATTCGGTGGGCTGCGGTTTACACCATAAAATAAAAATGTACTGAAATAAAAAAATGGAAAATAATTCATTCTTCCATACATATATTACATATATTACAGTACCATTAAAAAGAAGTTTTTCATACTAATTACACCAAAATAATTCATTCTTCCATACATGTATTTTACACCAAAATTACTACCATATAAGTGTATCATTTATTTTACAGTATCATACTATGTATTTTACATATACTACATACTAAATTACTAATATAACTTCAGTTATTCATACTACATACTATATACAGTTTTTCATACTAATAAACTACATACTAACTAATAAACTACATACTACATATACAAGTATCAAATAACTTCAGTTCTAAATATTAATACAACATTATAACTTCATGACTAAAAATTATCAGTACTACATATACACCAAATGCTTCTCTAGAATGAGTGAGAGAAAAATCTAAAATGTTGAATATGAAGGAAGAATGAAGGAATAGTGAGTCACACGTGAGTGTACAATATTGCAATTGGATTGGAAATATAATAAATTAATTATAGAAATTCAAAAGTTTAGTTAAATATGCGGTTCCGTTCGGTTTGGTTCGGTTTTGTGAAATGAAAACCGCAAACCAAACCGAACCGTGCGGTTTGGCTCAAAAATCATCCAAACCAAACGCGGTTTTTGCGGTTTTCGGTTTGGATTGGTTCGGTTTGCGGTTTTCCTTTTGGATTGGTTCGGATACGATCACCCCTAGTAAAAACATGTTAAATTCTAAAAACTTTGTGGATGATGGGAGTTGAACCCACTCCCTTATCATTACAAGGATAGCACCCATCCATGCTACTTACGTGCTTATGTTATTTTAACGAATTTAAGTATTCTTATAGTATAAATAGTTCAATATATTTATTAAACTAAATATTTAATACTTAAAAATATTTAATTATCGTAATTAAAATACTAAAATATTTAAATACAGTAATTAAAATACTAAAATATATACATTGAAATATTTAATTAAAATATTATAAAATACTATATACTACATTAATATTTCAGTATTATAAAACATTATTTAACTACAGTATTATAAAATATATATAAAATATTAGTACTTTTATATAAAATATTAAACTACGGTATTATAAAATATTAGTTATACTAAAGTAATATATAACTACAATATATATTTAAACTACAGTATTAAACTACAGTATTAAACTACAGTAAACTACAGTATATATTTAAACTACAGTATTATACTACAGTGTATATTTAAACTACAGTATTTAAACTAAAGTAATATTAGTTATAAAATATACTAAAGTAATATTAAATTAATATTAAACTACAATATTATAAAATATATTCAGTAGTATAATAACTACAGTGTTATAAAATATTTAAATACAGTAATTAAAATACTAAAATATATACATTGAAATATTTAATTAAAATATTATAAAATACTATATACTACATTAATATTTCAGTATTATAAAACATTATTTAACTACAGTATTATAAAATATATATAAAATATTAGTACTTTTATATAAAATATTAAACTACGGTATTATAAAATATTAGTTATACTAAAGTAATATATAACTACAATATATATTTAAACTACAGTATTAAACTACAGTATTAAACTACAGTAAACTACAGTATATATTTAAACTACAGTATTATACTACAGTGTATATTTAAACTACAGTATTTAAACTAAAGTAATATTAGTTATAAAATATACTAAAGTAATATTAAATTAATATTAAACTACAATATTATAAAATATATTCAGTAGTATAATAACTACAGTATTATAAAATATTTAAATACAGTAATTAAAATACTAAAATAAATAGCTCAAATATGACTTTTAATATTTCAGTATTATAAACTACAACTATATACTATATTGAAATATTTAACTACAGTAATTAAAAAACTAAAATATTTAAATTATTAACTATTTATTACAATTATTAACTAGTTTTTTTTGTTACACAACTATTAACTAATTTGATTAAATAATGAAAGATTAGTAATATTACATAATATTAACTATCTTTATTAACAATTATTAACTAATTTAATTTGATCAATATTAAAATAGAAAAATAAGGTAATTACATTAATCAACTATATACTACATTTATTAATATTAACTAAAATCAATTGAATATTAAAAAAAACAATTATTAAATATATACTACAATTACTGAAATATTAATATTATTAACTAATTTAAAATTATTAACTATATATACTATAAGAATAATTAAATGCGTTTATCTAACAAATGGAAACATCTTGTATAGTGGAAAGGTCGCTGGAATTCATTGTGAAGAGTATTATATTAATGAAAGAACAAAAGAGTATTATACTTTTAGTCTTTTCTATAAAGAAAAAAATAAGAACATCAAAATCGTTAATCTAGTAATTGTTATTTTTTAAGTTTTTTTGTCAAATATACTTTTATTGAAAAATGTGAAATAATAAACACGTTCATTAATATTAAAGACAAACATTTTTAAGGAAATAATATTTTAAAGAATATACATTTTATAAGTTGTGACTTTTTTTTTTTTTGTTTTTTTTTTTTGTGTAAGCAAGATTCAATAAAACGGAGAACTAAACGTTCTCAATATCCGATTACACAGAAAAGCGGGTAAATAGAAACCCACCAAAAGGAATTACAAAACCAATTAGAATTACGATAGGAATAACAATTATAAAACCCACCAAAAGGAATTACATAACCAATTAGAATTACAAAACCAATTATAAGTTGTGACTTATACCCATCATAGAAAAAGTTGTGACTTATTTATATAAAAATAAAAGTTATATCTTTATTAATATATATTAATAAAGACTGAATAGAGTAATTAAAGTCAAAGTTGTTGAGTACCATATTGTTGTAACTATGAGCTGTATCCATTCACATTCATGTCTTACTGATCACACGATTTGCCAAGTATTAGTACTACGTAATAATACGCATATATAATTTTTTCTCTCCACATGGGTCTTATGACTATGAGCTGCTTCAGTTGAATAAGTAATTGCTATAAAATTGCGACACCAAAGCTTACTGCATGTGAGATTATTCCAAAGTCCTTTCTTTATGTCCTTCATTGCTTATTATTTAACACACAAAAAACCCATTAGGGTCAAAATTTTGTCCTTCGTTGCTGTCCCCATATGTGAGTCCTAAGTTTGTATTGTTTGGTTTAGGGTAAAATGAGTCTTTTTCCTTGTATTGATTACACGGTATCTATTAGCCAAACAAATTTAAAGGTCATTCTATTCTAGGGTTGAGTCATGTATAGGGATGAGTTGAGTCATGTATGGGGATGTAAATGAATATTTAGGTGGATAGATAGTATGATATTCATGTCCGTTTTATTGGATAAATATGATATTCATATTCGTCTCATATTTGTGTGGATATCCGTTAAACGTATAATCTGCCGGTTTTAAAGTATCCGCAGATATTTACAAATATTCATGAAAAATATTTTTTTCTAAAATTATTTTTTGAAAAAATATACTTTCAACTTCTTTTAAAGACACAAGAAGTTATTATCACATAGCAATTTGATTAGGCTTTTCAAGCCTCAGAGAATAGAGGAAAAATGCAGTAATAATTACATTCTTCCATGTCTGTAATTGCTATAACTTCTCAATAGTGCAAGTTTCAATCTCACTGCTTATGTTCTTAATCTAACTTATTTTAAACATAATAGTAAGTTATCCCTTCTTGTATATATGCTCCAAAGTAATCACTTTCCCTTCAGCAAAATTCTTGGTTAGTTGGATATCAAGAGATTTGTTACACCCATGTTGAATGAGATATCTGATAGTATTCAAATCAGCATAGTGTAATGTCAAGACATTATGTTTGACATTGAAATCCTTCAACATATGTTTCATCCTTAGCAGTTCAGAGAAACTTCCTCTTGTTTCCCTAAATTCAGCTTCAGTAGTACACCGCAAAATACATACTTGCTTCTCGTTGATCCAGAAAAAAATTGTTCCCTAAAGCAAAACATCCATCAACATTAGGTATTTGCTCATTAAATTCAGTGATGTCCCTTTTATAAGAGAGTATTATAGTCAATTCTTTGGATTGTTCTATCTGTTCTTCAGTAGAATGACCTATGCTGGATTGAGAACTTACTGATTCAGTGCTTGTGAATTCACACATTTCATCCCTTAGTACTTCTTTAGTTTGCACCTAAGATGTTCCAACACTATCTGTGACATCCATCTTCTCTTCAGTAACCGAATCATTAAGTACTACACTTATGAGTTTCATTGTAACTCTCTTTCTAGAGTGAAACACTCTATAAACTCTTCCAAAGGTATGGAAATATTATATTGTAGGCTTCTTTCCTTTCCATAACCCATATAGAGTGATTGAAGCACCTTCTATCAAGGTCACCCTGTTATGAATATAGCATGCAATATTCATAGCTTCAACCCAAAAATTTTGGGCCAGTTTCTTAGCATGAAGCACGATAAATTATGGTCCATATTGGGATTTTCCAAAGTTTCCTTATTAGCTTAAATCTTCTACCACCTTGCTCCTAAAATTTTCAAAAACACTTCGTATATTTTTATTGTTGAGACTTTTGTTCTCTTAAACTTATAAAGAATAAAGGTTGTAACCTGAGCATGAGATAAAAACATGATGTAATAGTTTTGGGATGAACTTATAATAAAAACTCAGACAATAATGAAAATATTGATGTTCTATCCTTGGGATTCACTACAACATGCGTGGGCTTTAAAAGCGCTTTTTTTGGCCTTTAACAGCGCTCGCTTTAAAGCGCTGCCAAAGCCAGCGCTGGCGTAGGCTACGAAAGTGCTTTTAAAAGCGCTCTGGTAGACCCCCCTATAAGAGCGCTTTTTCCAGAAAAAGCGCTCTGGTAGACCCCCCTATAAGAGCGCTTTTTACAGAAAGCGCTCTGGTAGACACCCCTATAAGAGCGCTTTTTCTGGAAAAAGCGCTCTGGTAGACCCCCTATAAGAGCGTTTTTGCTGGAAAAAGCGCTCTGGTAGCCCCCCTACTAGAGCGCTTTTCCAAAAGCGCTTTGGTAGGTTGCGTTTTTTTTTCTTTTTTTTTTAATCTTTGGCAGCGCTTTTTGTAACAAAGCGCTTTCGTATGTGGACCTTTAAGAGCGCTTTTTAAAAGCGTTGTCGTTGCTAAATGAGATATTTTAAAGTGCAGCCTATAATTTCAGCCTCCCAGATCGACCTGTAATATTTTCGACCTGTAATATATTTTCAACCTGTAATATTTTCGACTTGTAATATATTTTCGACGATATATTTTCAACCATAGGTAGGACTATATATATACTAATATAATACCATTATAATATCCAAAATTATATATATACATCATTATGTCAATCAAACTAAATCTCTAACATCAACAATATTATACTTCAAATATTAATTGGCAACAATATGAACAAAGTTAGTAACCATATATTCTGGAGTACTATAATATTCTCTTCAAATCGACACAAATCCTACTACATGAATAGCTGATGAATATAAAATTGACACAATTCCTCTTTGATTTCTTCCAACTTAAGTTTCGTGTAAGAAGCAGCACGGAATTCGTCAAAGTACTACAGAATAAAAACATAATATGAATGATTTAGTTAAATGTAATAAATTATAAGAAGTTATCTAATTAAGTTATAAATCCATACCGTGATTGGAATCTCTAATTGATTCATTTGAAGGATTTCTTTCATAAACCTCAAAACAAAGTATCCGCAGTCTGAACTGTTCCGCTGTATCGGACACTACATAGAAAAACAAATAAGAAATTATAGTTGTCTTGTTTTATCAAGTAGCATAAATATTATAAGCAAAATTGTGAAAAGTAATGTACCTGCACTTTGATCCAAGTAATGTTGTTTGATTTAGTCCGGGATACTTGTGCGTCTCGTTGACTTCGGAACACTTGTATTGATCTAACAAAAATATAAAAGCATATATTTAGATCAATCTCACAAATAATTAAATATATAAATATACAAGAATATTTAGAACGATCCCACTTACAAATCAATAATTTCCTTCATAGCCGGATAATTGCTCCACTCACCATCTACCGAATTCAGAAAATATACAACTTCTCTTATCGGGTTGATAGCAAGCAACAACCAGTGTGCTCTATAAATTAAAACAATAGGTTATATAAAAATTTTGCTACGCAAAAGAAACAAAGATTAAATGAACCAAGAATGAGAAACTAACCCTACTGGTCGGGTATTATACGCCCAAAGAATCAGACTTTCTGTATTGCCGGATGACATGAATCTATCGACTAAGCGCTGTCTAACTGATTCCGGTTCCGAAGCAATTGTCATTCTGCTGCAATGGGCGGAAGACACGAAACGGAATCTGTTTGACAATGCAGTCCCGGGCAACACTCTGTCATGCAACAACCTTAAATAAAAACATTATAAACATATTAGCGGATGAGTGAAAAACATAATAAACATAATGTGTAAATAAATTGTTCGACTAATTAAATAATATATCAGATGAGTGAATATTACCGGATGTACGAGTGCATATTAGCGACGCCTAGTTGTTCTTGCGTAAAAATCTCTTCCAAGTCATCTATTGCAATATGTGAAATGAATTCAACACCAAAGATACCTTCCTCCATATTGATTTAACGGAGAGCACCTTCCTTCAAATCGGATATATCAACAAGTGTTCCGAGCGTCGTCCGGTATCGAGGAAAAAAAGCACCACCTTTTTTTGCCGCTTGCTTCGGAGGACCCTTAGGCGGTATGCTACGAACGACCTGTGTCACTTGTTGTGACTCCCGAGCAGATGCCTAAAAATCAAATAACGATCGATAAAATATAAAATCATGCAGTTTTAGATTCAAATTATATATTAACACCTTAAATGTACCTCTTTTAGTGATGCAACAGACTCCTCCTCCTGTAAAATCCCTTTGCCCTTAATTGCGGGTTTTGTAGGAGCAGTCTAAAATTAAAATGTAACAAATAATTAACGTAACGGTGCAAAATTGACATTCTAAAAATAAATGATTCATAATGGTTTTGAATATACCTCATCACCAATGATAATGAGCTCCGAGGGCCATGCAACAAATGACCCTATTGCATCTCGCATCAATGTTGTCTCTGAGACCATGTCAGGTACCGGTAGCACCGCATCATGATCTAATACAACATCAACTGATACTTTCAGGTGTCCATCCGGGAGCGGTCTATGGTGAAGTAAATCTCCCACAGTGTTGTGCACTTTTCCCTTGCCAACTAGGCGATAAGACGGTGACGATAAGTATAGTTGGCAAGAAGAAATGCCCTAAACCAATAGTAAATATAAAGTCATTATCGTTAATAAAATAGAACAATTTGTAAGGAAAAGAAATTTATAATTACCTCGGGAAGTTTTCTTTGACAGTTGAAACTAGCTTTATCACTAGTTTCTTTCACCGATGCAGTATTGCACTTTTCTCTCATATACATATCTTTATCTCTTTGCAAATCAGAGACTTGTGCTTGCAATTCCTGCAATTTTTGCAACACTTCTTCATTTGAAGGATTTCTTCTCCTAGGATGCTTGTAAAAAGAGGTTAAAGTCACACCATGACCCTTACCCCTCACCCGACCGGGATACTCAGGAGCATCTAGTGCTCTACTAAGTACGCTCCTATCATCCTGGTCCTCACCGGTGGACACCGATTGCGACAAGGTCTCCTGTAATTCATTTACATTTCAATAATTATTAGTGGAGATAAAAAAATCATTTATATATTAAAAAACATTTGATTTAATTAAAGACACAATATTATACTTACACATTCAGTATAAACTCTCTGAACATCGGGATCGACAGCTTGATTCTTGCCCACACGAGCTTCCTTCCATAACACATGTACAGGAAGTGAAGTTTCCTCACTTTTAGTCTCCTCTAACTATGCATTGACACAAATGATAAAATCGTCAAATAAAACACATTTAGACAATTAATTAAAACGCATTTCTATTTACTTACAATTTTATCCTCTAAGCGTGCATATCCCAAACGCCCTTTTTTGTATGGATACGCGGGTTTGGATGCTCTCGCACTATTCGTGCACTAGTGCAAAAATTGAAGGATAGAAAAACACTTAGAAAGGGGGGGGTTTGAATAAGTGTAGCTTTAAAAACTTGACAGATAAAAATAAATTGCACAGTTATTTTTATCCTGGTTCGTTGTTAACTAAACTACTCCAGTCCACCCCCGCAGAGATGATTTACCTCAACTGAGGATTTAATCCACTAATCGCACGGATTACAATGGTTCTCCACTTAGTCAGCAACTAAGTCTTCCAGAGTCTACTGATCACACACTGATCACTCCAGGAACAACTGCTTAGATACCCTCTAAGACTTTTCTAGAGTCTACTGATCCACACGATCACTCTAGTTACAACTGCTTAGTTCACTCCTAAGACTTCCTAGAGTATTCTGATCCACACGATCACTCTAGTTCCTTACAACTTAATGTAATCAATTCTAAGAGTTTACAAATGCTTCTTACAAGCGATAATCACAACTGTGATATTTCTCTTAATCGTTTAAGCTTAATCTCACTAAAATATTACAAAAGCAATGTAGTGAGCTTTGATGAAGATGAAGATTCTGAGTTTTGGATTTGAACAGAGTTTCAGCAAGTTAATTTGAATTGTATTGTTCAGGATCGTTTTTTTTTTTGCTTCTCATCAGAACTTCATATTTATAGGCGTTGGAGAAGATGACCGTTGAATGCATTTAATGCTTTGCGTGTTCCGTACAGCATCGCATTTAATGTTATACGCTTTTGTCAACTACCTCGAGCCTTGTTCACGCTGTGTCTACTGACGTAGCCTTTAATAGCTTATAACGTTCCTTTTGTCAGTCAGCGTAGCTTGCCACTTGTACTTTCTTCTGATCTGATGTTTGTGAATACAACGTTTGAATATCATCAGAGTCAAACAGCTTGGTGCATAGCATCTTCTGATCTTCTGACCTTGAAGTGCTTCTGAGCGTGATACCATCAGAACTTCAGTGCTTCTGTTCTCTTGTTCTTCTGATGCTTCCATAGACCCATGTTCTGATTCTGCTTCGACCATCTTCTGATGTCTTGCCAGACCATGTTCTGATGTTGCATGCTGAACCCTTTGAGACAAAGCTTCTGAGCGCTGAATTATGCGTACTCTTTATATATTTCCTGAAAGGGAAATTGCATTGGATTAGAGTACCATATTATCTTGAGCAAAATTCATATTATTGTTATCATCAAAACTAAGATAATTGATCAGAACAAATCTTGTTCTAACAATCTCCCCCTTTTTGATGATGACAAAAACATATATAAATGATATGAATTTGCGATCAGAAAGAACAGACGGCAAAAGACAAATTACACAGCTATAGCATAAGCATATGAATATGTCTCCCCCTGAGATTAACAATCTCCCCCTGAGATAAATAATCTCCCCCTGAAATAAATACTCGAAGAACTTTGATAAAAGACTTCCCTGATTATTTCGGTAGAGACGATCATATAAGCTTCTGTCTTTAGAGAATTCATAGCTTCTGACTTCTGCTTCCAATGGACAGCTTCAGAACTAGAATTTCCTTAGATCCCTAGAACACTCACAGCTTCTGATTCCTGCTTCCATCTAGGACAGCTTCAGAACTTGAGTTTTCTGGATCTTTAGAACATTCACAGCTTTGAATTTCTGCTTCCCTCGGATAGCTTCAGAGCTTGAATTTCTACCAACATCACTTCATGCTAGATTTGTATCAGAACATTGTTGAATGTACCAGAGCATCATCAGAGCATCTCTACATCCTGAAATGTTACAGAACAAAAACTAAACGACAACAGTCAGCATGAACGAGTTAGAACATAGAATATATGTTTGAACACATTATATGAATCAGAGCCATATAGGCTAAAATAATGTATCAGAGCCATAACATTATATGTATCAGAGCAAATAGAATTTTGTCAGAACAAATAGACAAATATGGATCAAATTCTATTATCAGTGCTTCTGATTCATTCTTCTTTCTTGCTTCTGATCTCTGAAGCTTGACAGCACTCGGCTTGCTTCAGTTTCCATGGTTTTGCTTCTTGTGTTTGCTTTGAAGATTCTCTTCACTTCTTTATACCTGCAAAACACTTAAACCATATAGAACTTGCAGTTCTTGTTAGTGAATGTGTGGGAGCTTTACCCAGCAACTGATAGATTAATCAAATCATTTATCATTTATCTTTCTCCCCCTTTTTGTCATATCATCAAAAAGAATATTTCAAAAGATTCAGATGAATAAAACGACAACTAAAAAACACTGGAATGTAAAAGCAAAGAAACTTTTCATTGATAATCAAAAGATATTACAAACGGTTCCTATGTTTAACAAGATGAGAAACATTCCTAGCAAATACATAAAAAGTCATCCCAAGAGGAAATGACTACAAAAATTAAAAACAGCACCCTAGCAGGACACGCTCGGTGTCAACCCATCAAGAATCCCTGAGGACTCTTGTCTTCCAGACTAGAACCTCCACTGTAGAAGAGATCCAAGTGACCAAAGAGGAAGAGAGGGACAGTTCACAGACAGAGAGCTAATGTTGCAAACGGGGCTTTCCCTCAACATAGAAGTTAAGAATATCATTCTTAACCTCCTCCCATAACTCAAGAAAGTCTTCTGTCTTTGGGTGAAAGTTGATAACAACATCAAAGAAGAGGTCTGACTTGAGAGGTATTAGGAGAGCCATCCCGAGATATGCAGAAATCTGTCGCCTTTGAGTCATAGATCTTCAACAGGCTTAGGGTGAACGCTAGGTTTGAGCTAGGATTTTTTTTTTTTTAAAAGAAAGAAAAAACTTGTTTGAGCAAGAGACGAAAACTGAAGAGAGAGAGAGAAAAAAAACTTGATGAGGAATGCAAAGAGATAGGGAAAGAGAAGCGTTTGAAGAGTATTTAAAAAATGAAACGAAAGTTGAGTAGCATTTAATGTTACGTGACATGAGGAGAGATAATAAAGACAAATGAGGTGACTTGCACAGTTACCTATGGTCGGCGTCCCTTCAACTGCACGCGCGCTTATCTATGAATAGTAACGACAGGTTTACCATCCCAAGATAAAACGTTACAGCTGTTTTGCTTTAAAAGATGTTCTGAATCAACTTAGACAATGAAACGTTAGTAATAACAGAATCATAATTTCTAAAAGATTTCAATCAGAACTTCTGAAAAAAAATAATTCCACATTCATTTCAGAAGATACTCATACATGAGAACTTCTCATCTTCTCATTCTGGACATAAATCCATACTGATGTTTTTCAGAATGAACTTAAACCTATCTTCAGCCAGGGGTTTTGTAAAGATATCAGCCCATTGATGGTCTGTATCAACAAAGTTTAAAGATATAACACCCTTCTGAACATAGTCCCTTATGAAATGATGTTTAATCTCAATATGTTTAGCTTTTGAATGAAGAATGGGATTCTTAGATAAACATATAGCAGAAGTATTATCACAGAATATAGGAATGTTACTCTCAAATATCTGATAATCTTCTAGCTGACTCTTCATCCAGAGCATCTGTGTACTGCAACCAGCAGCAGCGACATATTCTGCTTCTGTTGTTGATAGAGCAATAGTTGCTTGCTTCTTGCTGTACCAGGAGATCAAATGACTTCCAAGAAATTGACAACTTCCTGAAGTACTTTTTCTTTCAATTCTGTCTCCAGCATAATCAGCATCGCAGAATCCTACTAAGTTGTATTCTTTAGATTTTCTGTAAACTAAGCCAACATTAGTAGTACCTTTCAGATACCTTAGAATTCTCTTAACAGCAGTTAAATGAGATTCTCTAGGATCTGATTGGAATCTAGCACACAAACAAACACTGAACAGAATGTCAGGTCTAGAAGCAGTCAAATATAGAAGAGATCCAATCATACCTCTGTATAACTTCTGATCTACCTTCTTACTTACCTCATCCTTACCTAGGATGCATGTTGGATGCATAGGAGTTTTGGCTTCTTTGCAGTCTAGAAGATTAAACTTCTTCAGAAGTTCCTTCACAT
Organism: Vicia villosa; assembly: GCF_029867415.1. NCBI lineage: Eukaryota > Viridiplantae > Streptophyta > Magnoliopsida > Fabales > Fabaceae > Vicia > Vicia villosa. The sequence continues at coordinate 246,969 of NW_026705920.1, forward strand.
ACTTGGTTTGATGAACATACGTTCCTTCTGATGTTTGATTTATTTGTATTCCAAGGAAATACTTGAGTTCTCCCATCATGCTCATTTCAAACTCAGCCTGCATAGACTCAGCAAACTCCTTTCCAAGTGTAGCATTAGATGTTCCAAAAATAATATCATCTACATATATTTGACAAATTAAAATATCCCTTTTAAAGGTTTTACAAAAGAGAGTAGTGTCCACTTTTCCTCTAGTGAAACCATTATCCAGAAGGAAAGAACTTAAGCGTTCATACCAAGCTCTGGGAGCCTGTTTCAATCCATACAATGATTTCTTTAGTTTAAAAACATGATTAGGAGACATAGAGTCTTCAAAACCAGGAGGTTGATGGACATAAACTTCTTCATCTATATAACCATTTAAGAAGGCACTCTTAACATCCATTTGATAGAGAGTGATGTTATGTTGAGTGGCAAATGAAATTAATAGACGAATAGATTCTAACCTGGCCACTGGTGCAAAGGTTTCTGTATAGTCAATCCCTTCTTGCTGACTATAACCCTGAGCCACCAGTCTGGCTTTGTTTCTTACCACTTCGCCTTTCTCACTGAGCTTGTTTCTGAAGACCCATTTTGTGCCGATTATATTGAATCCATCTGGTCTAGGAACAAGATCCCAAACATCATTCCTTGTAAACTGATTCAATTCTTCTTGCATAGCAATTATCCAGTCTGGATCTTCTAGAGCATGATCAACAGAAGTTGGCTCGATCAAAGATACAAGACCTAATTGACAATCTGCATTGTTCTTGAGGAATGCTCTTGTTCTGATTGGATCATCCTTCTTTCCAAGAATGACATCTTCTGAATGACCAGAGATGAGTCTGGATGATCTTCTGACAGATGGTTCTTCAGATATGCTTAGATTCTCCAGAGAAGCTGATACTTGATCTTCAGATTCTTTGCTTCTGAGAAGCTCTGCTTCTGATGCGTTGCTTCTTGGCTCAACAACTTCTGATATATCAATATCACAATCTGCAAAATTATCAAACTGCTTTGGTTTTTCAGAACCAAGCTTATCATCAAACCTGATATTGATTGATTCTTCTACAATCAGTGTTTCAGTATTGTATACTCTGTAGCCTTTTGAGCGTTCAGAATATCCAAGAAGGAAACATTTTTGTGCTTTGGAATCAAACTTACCAAGATGATCTTTAGTGTTTAGAATAAAGCATACACATCCAAAAGGATGGAAATATGAAATGTTGGGCTTTCTATTCTTCCACAATTCATAGGGAGTCTTATTTAGAATAGGTCTGATAGAGATTCTATTCTGAATATAGCATGCAGTGTTTATTGCTTCTGCCCAGAAATGCTTAGCCATATTGGTTTCATTGATCATGGTTCTGGCCATTTCTTGCAGAGTCCTATTCTTTCGTTCTACAACCCCATTTTGCTGTGGAGTTCTAGGACAAGAGAAATCATGGGCAATACCATTCTCTTTGAAGAATTCTTCAAAGGATCTGTTCTCAAATTCACCACCATGATCACTTCTGACCTTTATGATTTTACACTCTTTTTCAGATTGAATCTGAATGCAGAAATCAAAGAACACTGAATGAGTCTCATCCTTGTGTTTCAAGAATTTTACCCATGTCCAGCGGCTATAATCATCTACGATGACTAATCCATATTTCTTCCCTCTGACAGATGCTGTTTTGACTGGGCCAAACAGATCAATGTGCAAGAGTTCTAATGGCCTTGAGGTAGAAACAACATTCTTGGACTTGAATGCAGGTTTGGAGAACTTGCCCTTCTGACATGCTTCACAAAGAGCATCTGATTTGAATTTCAGATTAGGGAGTCCTCTGACCAGATTCAGTTTGTTAATCTGAGAAATCTTTCTCAAACTAACATGACCTAATCTTCTGTGCCAGACCCACTGCTCTTCAGAAACAGACATAAGACAAGTCACCTTCTGACTCATAAGATCTTGCAGATCTGTCTTATAAATGTTGTTCTTCCTCTTGCCTGTAAATAGGATTGAGCCATCCTTCTGATTTACAGCCTTGCAAGACTCTTGATTAAAGATTATATCATAACCATTGTCACTCAATTGACTGATAGATAAGAGGTTATGTGTTAATCCTTCTACAAGAAGTACATTAGAAATGGAAGGAGAGTTACCAGACTTTATAGTTCCAGAGCCAATTATCTTGCCCTTCTGATCTCCTCCAAACTTGACTTCTCCTCCAGACTTAAGCACCAGGTCTTGGAACATAGACCTTCTTTCTGTCATGTGTCGTGAGCATCCAGAGTCCAGGTACCATGACATGTTGTGCTTTGTCCTTTTTGCAGTCAAGGATATCTGCAATAGGAATAATCTTATCCTTAGGTACCCACATTTTCTTGGGTCCTTTCTTGTTAGATTTTCTCAAGTTCTGATTGAACTTGGGTTTAACATTGTAAGCAATAGGAGGAACAGCATGATAATTTTTAATGTGAGTTTCATGATATTTCCTAGGTTGTGTCACATGCTTTTTGGTGTGTGCAATGTGAAAACTTTGAGCATGTGAAGTGTGCCTAATATCATGGGAGTGGCCATACTTGAACTGATCATACAATGGCTTGTATGTGAGTTTCATTTCATCAACAGGTTCAAGTTTGTATGGGGTTTCACCCTCAAAACCAATGCCAACTCTTTTGTTTCCAGACACAGCATATATCATAGAAGCTAGCTGACTTCTGCCAATACTTCTAGATAGGAACTTCCTGAAACTTAAATCATATTCTTTCAGAATATGGTTTAGACTAGGAGTGGATTTTTCTGAATCAGAAGGAGATCCAACATTATTGGATAGTTTTAAAAGTTTTTCTTTTAATTCAGAATTCTCCAACTCAAGCTTCTTTGTTTCAAATTCAAATAGCTTTTTCAGCTTTTTGTATTTGAGACTAATCTGAGACTTGAGTTCCAGAAGTTCAATTAAGCTGGAAACTAACTCATCTCTAGTAAGTTCAGAAAATACCTCTTCAGAATCTGATTCTGATGTAGATTCTGATCCGTCATCTTCTGTCGCCATCAGCGCACAGTTGGCCTGCTCATCTTCTGAATCATCTTCTGACTCATCCCAGGTTGCCATAAGACCTTTCTTCTTATGAAACTTTTTCTTGGGACTTTCCTTCTGAAGATTTGGACATTCGTTCTTGTAGTGTCCAGGCTCATTGCATTCATAGCACATTACCTTCTTCTTGTCAAATCTTCTGTCATCAGAAGATTCTCCATGTTCAAATTTCTTTGAACTTCTGAAGCCTCTGAACTTCCTTTGCTTGGTTTTCCAGAGTTGATTTAGCCTTCTGGAGATCAAAGACAGTTCATCTTCTTCTTCAGATTCTGATTCTTCAGGATCTTCTTCTCTAGCCTGAAAAGCGTTAGTGCATTTCTTGATATTTGATTTTAATGCAATAGACTTACCTTTCTTTTGAGGCTCATTTGCGTCCAGCTCTATTTCATGACTTCTCAAGGCACTGATAAGCTCTTCCAGAGAAACTTCATTCAGATTCTTTGCAATCTTGAATGCAGTCATCATAGGACCCCATTTTCTGGGTAAGCTTCTGATGATCTTCTTTACATGATCAGCCTTGGTGTATCCCTTGTCAAGAACTCTCAATCCAGCAGTAAGAGTTTGAAATCTTGAAAACATCTTTTCAATGTCTTCATCATCCTCCATCTTGAAGGCTTCATACTTCTGGATTAAGGCTAGAGCTTTAGTCTCCTTGACTTGAGCATTTCCTTCATGAGTCATTTTCAAGGACTCATATATGTCATAGGCCGTTTCCCTGTTAGATATCTTCTCATACTCAGCATGAGAGATAGCATTCAGCAAAACAGTTCTGCATTTATGATGATTCCTGAAAAGCTTCTTCTGATCATCATTCATTTCTTGCCTTGTCAGCTTTACGCCACTGGCATTTACTGGATGTTTGTAACCATCCATTAGAAGATCCCATAGATCACCATCTAGACCAAGAAAGTAACTTTCCAGTTTATCTTTCCAGTATTCAAAGTTTTCACCATCAAATACCGGCGGTCTAGTATAACCATTGTTACCGTTGTATTGCTCAGCAGAGCCAGATGTAGATGCAGGTGTAGGTGTAGACTTTTCACTTTCATCAACCATCTTTTACTGAAGCGTTTTTCTCTTCCTGAATCTTTTCTAAACACGGTTAAGTGCTTGCACCTTAGAACCGGCGCTCTGATGCCAATTGAAGGATAGAAAAACACTTAGAAAGGGGGGGGGGTTTGAATAAGTGTAGCTTTAAAAACTTGACAGATAAAAATAAATTGCACAGTTATTTTTATCCTGGTTCGTTGTTAACTAAACTACTCCAGTCCACCCCCGCAGAGATGATTTACCTCAACTGAGGATTTAATCCACTAATCGCACGGATTACAATGGTTCTCCACTTAGTCAGCAACTAAGTCTTCCAGAGTCTACTGATCACACACTGATCACTCCAGGAACAACTGCTTAGATACCCTCTAAGACTTTTCTAGAGTCTACTGATCCACACGATCACTCTAGTTACAACTGCTTAGTTCACTCCTAAGACTTCCTAGAGTATTCTGATCCACACGATCACTCTAGTTCCTTACAACTTAATGTAATCAATTCTAAGAGTTTACAAATGCTTCTTACAAGCGATAATCACAACTGTGATATTTCTCTAAATCGTTTAAGCTTAATCTCACTAAAATATTACAAAAGCAATGTAGTGAGCTTTGATGAAGATGAAGATTCTGAGTTTTGGATTTGAACAGAGTTTCAGCAAGTTAATTTGAATTGTATTGTTCAGGATCGTTTTTTTTTTTTTTGCTTCTCATCAGAACTTCATATTTATAGGCGTTGGAGAAGATGACCGTTGAATGCATTTAATGCTTTGCGTGTTCCGTACAGCATCGCATTTAATGTTATACGCTTTTGTCAACTACCTCGAGCCTTGTTCACGCTGTGTCTACTGACGTAGCCTTTAATAGCTTATAACGTTCCTTTTGTCAGTCAGCGTAGCTTGCCACTTGTACTTTCTTCTGATCTGATGTTTGTGAATACAACGTTTGAATATCATCAGAGTCAAACAGCTTGGTGCATAGCATCTTCTGATCTTCTGACCTTGAAGTGCTTCTGAGCGTGATACCATCAGAACTTCAGTGCTTCTGTTCTCTTGTTCTTCTGATGCTTCCATAGACCCATGTTCTGATTCTGCTTCGACCATCTTCTGATGTCTTACCAGACCATGTTCTGATGTTGCATGTTGAACCCTTTGAGACAAAGCTTCTGAGCGCTGAATTATGCGTACTCTTTATATATTTCCTGAAAGGGAAATTGCATTGGATTAGAGTACCATATTATCTTGAGCAAAATTCATATTATTGTTATCATCAAAACTAAGATAATTGATCAGAACAAATCTTGTTCTAACAAAAATGATAATACAATTTATAAATTTACACCCATTATACTAAAAACGGGTGTAAATAAGACATAAGATGGCAAATTTGTAAATAAAATCTTATTTTTAGTTTTGACAAGTAATCATGGACACCCTATTTTTAAAAAATGGGTGTAAATTAAAAAAAATATTATAATCAAGTGTTTATTACTCATTTTTTTTCAATAACGGGCGTAAATAGGAAAAGTAAAATAAATTTAATTTTTATTATCTGTAAAATAGTAAAAGTTAATATTTGTATTTCTCTTTCTCCTTTCATTGAACCCTAATCACCATTTTTATGCTCTTAATTTCACCGTGTCAACTCCAAATGTTTCAAATCCCAATTCCACATCCACCCTGAATCATTCTTCACAACCCGAAACACCACCACCCTCTGATTCCATCACCTCGTCACAACCCGAACCGCCACCACCGTCTGATTCTCTTCATCTTCGACTCGGAGCCACCAACCAACACTGCAACCATCGTGTAACAAAAAACGACACCGTTTCGATCAATGGTTAAGGGTTTGCACAGCCAAAACCTCCCCGCCGATGTAGCACATGTCGTCGATCAGCTAGAGCGCCACTGCTTGGCTCCCGATGGATCTCTCATCTCCAAGCCTCTCTACAACGATCTACAACTCGTAATACTCTCTCTAAACAATGCTCTCTATGTGTTTGTTGAATTTCCTCACATAATTGGAAAATGGGTGCTTCATTTTATCATTAAAAACTCGACCCATTTTGTTAAATGTCTAATAAATTGAATAAAAGTTTGGTGGGTACTGAAATGTGCTGTTTGATTTGCAGGCTAGAGAGGAAATGTGCAGGGAACGACTTCGATATCTCGAAGCCATGGTATGTGAATGTTATCTTGTGTTTGGGTTACAGATTGGATTTAAACCATATGCATTGTTTGATTGTAATGTAAATAATGAATTAAATTCACATATGCGACTGCATCAAGAACGCTTCAACAACTTCATTCATGTTCATTCACTTCTTTAAGCATATTTTGTTTGGGTTACAGATTGGATTTAAACCATCAGCACTGTCACTTCAATCTAAACCAATTGTACACTTACTTTCATTGAAATTATTCTGTTTGGAAGAAGTGTGTGATGAAGTATTGAAATGAGGTCTTGGTACGGTGGGTCAAACTTTCGGTACGGCGGCGAGGGGTAGACCTGCTAGGTTAACACTCCAACCCTCAAGTTAGTTATTGAGCCAGAAGTAATATGCAAGTAGGAACGAATTGAATACCTGAAACGGCGTGATCAGATCTTTATATAGTATGGCCATTAGAACCGTCCTCGTGTAATCCGATGCCTTTTGAGTTTTGCGGATGACCGTTCGATTAGATATCAACGGTGAGAGATATGATGGAGGGTGTGATCACCTGTTCTTGGGGGAAGTGAGGGTTCACCTGTTCGGTGTGACTTCCCTTTCGGCGCTTGTAATTGAGCTTTCTTTGCGGGCCTTGCTGACTGCACAAAACAGAAACTATTTTTTTTGCCACAATACCCACCTTTATAACTATATTTTAGAAATGATAATTTGACAATAAAAATTGAAGGAACGTCACAGTAAAACTAATTTATACCGTAATATATGCTAATTAAGTTCTTATGATGTGTTTGGATTGAGGGTTTTGTAGGGAAAGAATCACATGATAATATTTATATCTTTTCTTTTCTAAGTCTATATCTTGGTATATACTTTAGATTTCAATTTATTTGAAGGCTCACATGATAACGTTTCAAATATTTTGAGAAATCCATGTTCACCTTTTGGTTTTTGAGAACAATCCTAGTTTCTTCAGAAATTGTGATCTTTTTGATGATCTATTTCCTTCTGTGTGACTGTTGGAATCTTCAAAAGTGTTGTTGGTAATTGGTTGAGAGGGCCTGTTATTTTCATTCTCAACATACTCTGCATCTCTCAAAGGACGAAGTAATTCCAAGGCACTTTCTTTTCCTTTATCATTTCCATTCTGTGAGATATAGAAAAGAGGAGCAATAACTTCATCCAAAATCAACTTACAATAATCCACACTTTTAGAGCATGAACATAGAGATAGAAGAACAGAAAGTGCATGTTCTTGCTCCTCATTGCTTCCAGTCTCAAGTATTTCAGCAATAGAAGATATGCATACCTTTGTTTCTGCAATATAATTTATACCCTCTTCTGTGTCACCTATGTTTTTCAATATGTGTATGCAGTATCTCAAAACGGCTCTATCTTTGAAAAATGGAAGCAATTTTTCGCCGCAATTGAGCGATAACATGTGTGGACAAACTTCACTATTGAAGGAAAAATCTGAATTGTGTGTTGTTGTTTTTTTTTCAGATAGGGAAAGTGATGTGTATACGTAAAGCTTCAAGGAATGATTCACTGACTGAGACTTCAACCAACCCTTCTGCTTTGACGGCTCAAGAATGGTACCTCTGGAAAGATGTTGATGAACTCATTTCATCTTCTGATAATGAAATTGCAAGCCAGCTGTTTTTTCTTCATGTTATGAAGCCATTGCTTGGTTCCAAGTTTGTTGATGCTGGCGTATGTATCCGTTTTCAATTTACCGTATTTTAGTTTACTATCTTTGTTATTTATAATCATTCTTGAATTATCCGGTCATCAATGCATAATCTCTTACTTTGTGTTTTTATCTGATTGCCGCCTACCCTTTTAATTTCTTGATAGATGCATGTCCAAGTCTCGAGAGGCTTAGTTTTGTCAGTTATAATTATCGAGAATAATTTCTCTTGTATTTTGATTTTGCAGGATCAGAGTTCCATACCCCTTTCAATGGGGAGCACCTACATTTGATGCAGGCGAAGCGTTTGCCATGATGATGGCATCTTTTGTTGCTCTTGTAGAGGTGACTTCTTTTTTAAGATATTCTCTTTTTTAATTGGTGTAAGATTTGGTTTCTGTTTAATTGTTATTCTTGAAGAAATTATTCTTAAATTGTACATTCCGTTATTATTATTTTCCGGAACTATGGGATATTTTATCAGTGCAATGAAGCTTACTTATGTTGAAGTAAAATTAAGTTATATACTCACGTGTTTCTTGCGGTTCACAGTCTACTGGAGCTTTCATTGTCGTATATAGGCATGCAAGTGCAACACCATTACCGCCTTCTATTCTTAGTCGAGGTATCGGTTGGCTGGTACAAACACAACTAAATCTTGCTTTTATAAATGATAATTGTAATAATGGTAAAATTTCATAATTGATTTGATATGAATGTTGATTTTTCACCAAGCTATCAAGTAGAACTTTCACTTTTAAGTATAATTCTTCATGCATCTTATTTATGTTTGTTAGGGAGTTGGCATTTTGTTATCAGGATTGTTTGGAACAATTACCGGATCATCCGTGTCTGTGTAAGAATGAAATTATTATGTTTGTATTATTTACTAAGAGCAAGCAAACACTAGTAGAAATGAAAGTGATTTATTTTGTTTTCTATACAGAGAAAATGCAGGTCTTTTAATCTCAAATGACTGAGATGATAATATCACTGAATGTCTCTAAAGGTGCATTCTACTATGTTGTTTATCACTATTATTACTGGATTTCATTCTTGATAGAGTTTTTCTTTCATTTTGTGTCTATATGAGATGGTATTGTAGTTTTCATTCCAAACTAGCTTTATAAAAAGAGCAATATAGTATGAGTGATGAAAAGTCATTGAATATGTTAGTCTATTTTTCTTTATCAAGAAAGACAAATATAGGTGTGAGCAAACTTAGGCTGTTTCTGGAAGAAATACTACAAAAGAGGTTTATTTGCAATAGAATTTATCAAAACCCATCATTTTTTATATTTAAATTCTAAGCTAAATCTGACAAATCAGTTACAGCTAAACAATGATTTTTTTAATATCAAGTTGAGTATTTGGATTCTCTTAATTCTTTTGTTTATTTACTTCATCAAGTTTGGCTGTGTAATGACTAAGATTGTTTCATTTAAAATTATTTGTTCATTAGCTGAAAAAATGAGGACTAAGCTTTGACTTTGTCTTGCCAATTAACAGTTGACTTCATACAATCCTTACAACATGTACTTCGTATGTACTACAAGTAATTTATATGTTATTCTGAAAGGTCACTTTTTAATAAACCTCCTGTTATATAGCTGTTTACGGTGATTTCCGGTAAACAACCGCTAGTCCTCCAAACTATAATAAATATGATTTGGTTACTCGCAGGATCGACTAGATTGATCCTAGGACACATAGTCAATTAGATTGTTATCAATATTCTTTAGAACCATGCTCATGATTCGTTGTCTTCGACAAATGTTATTCGATTAAAAACATACACTTTTTAGTGATGACTTGATTATATGTGATTATGACTTTAAAATGTAGACAACGCATACAACGCAACATGCAATTCTGTTAAAAAGAATCTTAAAACATAAAACTGTTAAAGATCTTGAAAGTAAGTAACATGAAGATAAATAACATGAAAGTAAATAACATGAAAGTTAAAGATACAGTAATGTAAATGATAAGAAGTAAATAGAATGCAAGAATTTAAAGATATTCGAAGACGAAAAGCAATAAAAGATAATACTCATGTATTAAGATGGTGGTGTCATACGTACATTTTCTCAGCGAACTCGTTCTCGTTAACGCTTGATACTTGAGTAAATATGTGAGTGATTTGTACAAAATGAACACACG